>NW_015113148.1:198197-291041 GCF_001443285.1 Poecilia latipinna | reverse complement strand
TATCTATCCGACTGTCTGGGAGAAATTACTTCAGTAGTTTTCTAGATTGCCATGAAAGGATTTGAAACAACCAAGAATAGTCTGCAATGTGAAAGTGCAAAAGTGCATTTGAGGAGATAAACATCAAAATATGCATATTCAAACTGATTTTCTTCACATTTGGGAGTTTGATGTTTTTTTTTGTCCTGTTGCATTTCTAATCAGTAAGTTTATAAAAGTTTATTTGTGTGCTTTGAAATTCACAACACTGAGTGTCAAACTAGAACTTTTTCAAGATATTATTGTTGTTTTTTTTTAGATGCGTTTCTACAAACCAATTCAATACATTACATGTTGTTAAGCCATTCATTGTGGTAACTTCTGACCCCTTTGACAGTAGTACAAGCAGACCCCGAGTTTCTTAAATGAACAACTCTGTCGTCCGTGTCTTTGTCAGTGATACAAGTCAACGCTCTCTCAAATGTCTGTGTACACAGTGTTTCCCTGGCAGCTCAGTACTGAAAACTCACCAAACAGGGGGGGGGGGGACGCAAGTGTTATCCCTCATTTTCTGCTGACTTGAAATCCTCTGTTTGCAGTGAAGCTGTGGGCCCATCAGCAGCCTGACAGCTCCTAAAATTACTTTTCTCAAGTTTTCAGTCACTTTCTGCTCATTTCAGAGATTTCTCCTTTGTTACCACTCCGAGACCGAGAGACAGTTATAGATGTCTGGGGGAGAGAAAAGAAAAAAAGAAAGAAAAATTTGTTAATGTGCTAACAACATTGCTGTGGAAAGGGGTGGTGAAAAAAAAAATCTAATTAGCCAGTACAACTCTGCATCAGACTCAAACACTGGAGTAATGTCACCTGCTACCAGGCAGATCAAACAAAGACAGGAGCAGCAGGATGAAGCCAGCACTCTTTCTCAAGTTAATAAGGGAAATTTGTTTTTTTCTAAACGAGCCCAGCTAACAAGATGAGTTGACAAGCTAATTTGGGAAGGTGCAGACATCACACTAGGATCTTGTTATATCAATAATTGATAACAGCAGGGGTTTTTTTGTTGTTGTTGTTTGGAAAAGTTAAAGAAAATTGTCATAAAAACTTTTAACTAAAGTAAAATGAAAGTAAAAACTTTACCTCGGTCGGTATGGTACGTTCAGTTTGCGTTGTACATTGTGTTTAAAAAGTAGAAAATACTCAACGAAAGGCCGTTTGCTTTGGTACAAAGGTGTGTGTTCTTGTGTGTGTGTGTGTGTGTGTGTGTGTGTGTGTGTGATCCTGTATGAAGAGTTGTGAAGTCATAGATGCATCTCAAGGACATTTGTTTTGAATTAAATCATTTAAAGTTTTGTATCTAAGGTCTGTGGGATTGTAAACAAAAGCGCTACGCTTACGCTATGCCACAGCAGCAGGTGGCGACGATGACACGATGTCATTTGTGTGCGAATAAGAAGTCCAAGTGCAGCAGAGTCTGCGTTTTGTAAAATACCTGTCTGTGTGGTGGCTGTGTGATCATCTGTAGACCCTCGGGGAGGTTTGCTGATCCCCAGTGGTTGCTTGATGCTGTGTGTTACTCTGGTGGTCTGAACCAGGAAGTGGCTTAAAGGAGCCATGGGAGGCTCTGGCTGAGTATCTTGGAACCAAGTTGGATGATCTGTCAACCCGGATCTCACTGGACCTTGTAATCTGTGGCATCATGAGGTGATTAGGTGTTTCCCACAGAGACAGGCTTCAGCAGGATGTGGGGATATTTATGAGTGGATTGCTGCTAAAGTTTTCTCCCAGTGAGCCAAACGGTCCCTCTTCTTGTTGTCAATGTGCTGCTAGCACATTAACATTTTTTTTTCTTCTTAGCTGCAATTGACAAATATTGTGGAAGTACGCACCAAACAACAGCTCATATTATTTTGCCTTCTTAATGTCATGAATTGGTGGTAGGTGATGAGGAGTGACGCTGAGACCCAGGTAAGGTGATGATAATGATGGTTTTAATGATGACAATAACGCACAAAACAGTCCAGGACAGGCAGCACGGGAGAGAACTATTGCACACGGCTAGTTACCGGTAGCACTGTCACGAAGTCTGAACACAGAGCTTAGTAAACCAGGATTTAACAGTACAACTGGAAAACTAGACAAACTGAGACAAGGACCCGACAAGAGACAGAGACAACAGGTGGACATAAATACACTTGGGGTAATCAAGGGAACGAGACACACCTGGGAACAATCAACGGGGAGGGCAAGACAGAGACTCACAGGGAAACAGAATCACACAGAGAAACTCAAAACTAAACACACAGAAACACGGATCATGACACTTAAAGCTGCAGTGTGTAACTTTTTGACAAAGAAAACAACATTTTTTTACATATTTGTTGTCATGGCAGAGAAGGTTATTTCAGATGCTTTGGAGGAGGACTTTCAGCAGACCTACTGAAGGTTATGAAAATGGTGCTGTTACTCACAAAGAGAACAAACTGACCATCCTGAGATGTGTTTGACTGCAGCTCTGGACAGAGGACACTTTTTGAACAAATCCATTGTTGAGAAACAATCAGCCCGCAAATTGTCAAAGAATCACCCACGGATTGTATTTTTCTTTTATTCAGTGCTGCATTATCAGAATGTTTAAGCTATTATTGTGAAGTTCAATATATATAAAATCAGTAGTTATTATTTTTGTAAATACTGTTTTTCGTTGTGGAATCCTTCAGTGTTTTTCCCCATGTCTTTGGTCTAATATGTTTCAGAGAAGTTTGGTTGGTAGTGTTGTTTTTCAGCAAACTAACTGACCAATGTGCTCTGGTTAGAGTTCCGGCTATGATGTTTTTATTTATTTATTTTTGCATTTAATACGGCAAAGTAGGCAGTACTAGAGTAACGTTGGCTCGGGAGGGGAACACGTCTCGCAAAGCTATGCATTCTATAACGAGCGAATAAAACTATTGTGACAAATAATAAGCAAATACGCTTATTAGCAGAAGATTATCTTCAAGCAGACAACATTCAAATAGTTTCCTGCACTGTGCTCAAAGTGCTGCAACAACAACAACCACAGGCAAGCTATTAAAAACACTGATACAGTTTAGCTGCATGAATGCTATCAGGCGAGGGATAGAGAAAATTCATTTTCTTCTTATTGCAAAATTATTCAAATGAGAAAACCATCAATAATCCAATTCCCAGAGAGAAAATCCCCTGTTACAGGTTTAACAGGAAGAGAGATCTGATAAGAGGGCCTATCCTGCTGGCGAAACATAATAAAAGGATTTTTAAACCAAACTAGTTGTTGTGTAATTGATGCCTGGGAAAATGACAGATGCGGAATAGCAAACGTGTCAAATGGAAAGGGCAGACATTTTATGCTTCAGCTTTTGAGGGGTTTTTTTATGTTTTGACATAATTAAAAATCATCTGGTCATTTAACAGCAGCAGATGGCACACTGTACTGTCATTATTCATTTAACAAGCACAACTACCGCCATCTACCCCAAAATGAATTGATTCACTTGTCATTTGGCGCAACTGGGCTTTTTCAACAAGATTTGTTTTTCAAATATAGCCCTGTCCTCTCATAAACATCAACATTTCCTACTCATAAGTCGAAGATATATGGTGCTTTGCGGACACATTTTATGGCACAAACCACCACACATTGGTGCATAATTGTGAAATGGAAGGAAAATGAGACAATAGAGAGAATCTGTAAAAGTCCATTTTCAAGTCCAACCTCAATGGGATTACTCAGACATAAATAAGTTTTATGTCTGGCCTAATACGTTTTAGAGATGTTTGGTTGGTAGTTTTGTTTTTCAGCAAACTAACTGATAAATGTGCTCTGGTTAGAGTTCCGGCTACTCACACAATGTGCAATTTCAAAAATCCTTCAAGACTTAAGCATATCACCTCCAAGGTGTAATTTTTAAACCTTGACATGCATCAACATGTGGACAACAATACGTGGGGCGACTGTGGCTCTGTAGTCTCGTGATCGGAAGGTTGTAGGTTCGATTCCTGCTTCCTCCTGCCACATGTCGATGTGCCCCTAGCCAAGGCACTTAACCCCAAACTGCCTACCGATCTGCATATCGGCGTGTAAATGGTTTGTGCGTGTTTGTGCGTGTGTGTGAATGGGTCAGTGTGACTCTGGTGTAAAGCACTTTGAGTGGTCAAAATGACTGGAAAAGTGCTGAATAAGTTCAGTCCATTTACCATTCAACACCTTTATCATGAAATGACTGAGGTAAATGAAGATGATGAAAGAGCTCTAGAAGAATCCATGGAAATTGAGCACATGAGATTCATTGTGTTCTAGATTCCCTTTGCATATTCTGCCTGTATTCTGAAAGTCACTGGTTTTGTGAGAATCTACTGGTGAACATTAGAGATGGAAATCACTTTTGTTATAGCTTTTCTAAATCAGTTTTATCTTTGTTTATGTATTTGACTCTTCTCCTTACTCAAAATTAACCACCATGGCAACTAAAGTTCAGTGGATGGTAACAGGTGTTTTGCAGATTTAATTATCTATGTTTTTTCTCTGTTATAAGTTTATTCACCCTGCACTCACAAGAATAGGCTCTATTCTTGTGAAACGTCTCAAAACATGCATCCCCTACTCCACTTTCCCATTATGCATTGTATTTTTGCAAAAAAAATAAAAATAAAAAAATAAATAAATGACATGGCTGTTATGATCATCATACTTAGCTAACGATAGAACTCGCATCACGTTGTCGAGGCTGCAGGCTGCTCTGAAAAACTGGATTGCGTCTTCTGTTGTTGCAGCTTTTAATTGGTGTGAAATTGCTTTTTCAGTGGAAGCATTAGTATCTGACTTTGCAGGGGAGGAACCGGTTTGGTATGCTGACAGACAGCGAGCGAGAGCTGCATGCACTTTGACTGCGGACCGACACAAACAAAGAAATGTCAGGCGGGACAAACGCTGCTCGTCCATTTGTGCGTTTGATGGTATGTAAGGAAAACGTGCCAGACTGGTCGTCGTGTCAGTGTTATTATAAATACTTTATTACTTTAGCTTTCGAGATCAACAGGAAAGATGTTGCTTTTATTCATCCGCGTGTCTCTTTGTGTTGCAGACATCTGGCCTTCCCACTGTCAGATAACAACAGTCAGGTGTCTACTGGCAGCTGCTTTCTGATAAAAAATGGATTCATATGGCCTTTTGCGCCCTGCTCAACTTATTGTGGGCGAAGGCGTCATCTGGTTTGCACAGCACTATGGGCAGCACTTAAAGGGATCCATGGTTATAGCGACAGACTTTATTCGAGAAGTATTTATTTTAGATGTGAAAATAATACAGTAGGAATAATGTAGGCTGTTTAGTTTTTATACATTTTAATAAAATATTGTCCCACTGATAGGGCCATGTTGTTCATGCTGCAATGCACTCTGGGTAAATGACATATGCTTGGTCCGAATGCACTATTTTTGTAAAGGTGTAGCAGAGACGAGATCAGTGACTGAACCAAACTCGTACCTAAACAACATTTGAATCTTAGTTTGATTTCTGCGGGTCTCAATAGTTTGTTTACTAAGAAAAACAAACTGTTGACTGCTGTTGTGATGGGATTTCCTCTCTTGGTTGAGGGAATGACATTATACAGTGATATAAAGCTCAAAAAATGAGTTTTTTGCATAATACCAACCCCTAATGGTAAGAGTCATAAGTTATGAAGGACCTTACCATTGAAAATGGCTTCATAAATGCTAGAAGGAAACTGCAATTTGGTTGTTTGTTTTTTTTAAACACCCTTATAATTATCTATTTGTTTTGGCTTTTAACATAAGTTAATAATTAATGTTAGCACAAGAAGCAGAAACATTTGTTTTAGTTTGTCTTTGTTGTAGCAAAGCCTCTTGGCAATAAATCTTGGAAAGCCTTTTCAATTTCCCTTGATGGGCGACGCGTTTGTAAGGAAAATGCACTAGTGGGTTTAGCGGCAAAGTAGGTTTGGTGTGCCTATGAGGAGCCTCTAAATCCTCTGTTAATGTTTTTGTGTTTTTATTATTATTGCTATAGAAATCCAGTGTTGATGTGCACAGTTCTATGAATCCATGTCTAAGCTGCGGCTGCCGTTGCATGGTTGAAACATGTTTTACATTCTCATGATATTTGTCATCGATATAATGGCTTCGAAATCTAACACACTGCTGTCATTTTCATCCAGTGTTGACGACTCTGAACAAGAAGCCGCGGTACAGAACAGACCTGGCTCACAACCATTGAGCAAGCCTTTTATCTGAATCCAATCAGATATAATTGCCTCCTCCTTACAGATCAAACCACCTATATAAAGAAAAGAGCCTTAAAACACCCTATCGGCTGGAAGGATATATATGAATATGAATATATTTACGTTAAATAGCTGCCAGAGATTAAACACTAAGCAAATACACACACGCACACACAAACAAAGAGGTCCACCTCCTCACACCCACTGCCGCATAGAATCTTTTATAAACAACATGAGTCAGTCAGTTTGGCTTTTCATTGCTGCTGTAACTCTTCAAAACCCCGTCCTTGGACAAGACTCAGCCAATCGCGCCTGCAGGAGGGAGAAAGATGGAGACAAGTCACAGTCATCAACAGCTAACCGGAAAAGGGCCGAGGAAGACTGACCAACGGCTGTGTTTTTCTCATAATTGGCTCTCTTTTAGATCCTAATACTTTCCACAGATGTTTGCCTCAGCCCTGAGTCATGAAAAAGCAAACTGTGGAGGAATCTTCCCTGTGCAGTGCTGCGTCCTTGTTTTCAGCCGCTTTAGGGTTTGCGTCGCCGGTTTTTTTTTTCTTGACTGCCGAGCACAGAACATTCTGTGAATCCAGGCTTATTTCAAGTGCATATAAAATATAAGTTTAAAACGCTGGGGCATGACAAACTCTCAAGTGTTGGTGTGACTCTGGCTCTCTAAGTAGTAGTTCTTGTGTAAGCTTGCCATTGTGAAACGTTGCTGCACAGTGAAACAGTTGGAACCACTGTTGCCCTGCAGCAAGGAGGTCCTGGGTCCAACCACCAGCCTGAGGTTTTTCTACAAGGAGCTAGCATGTTCTTGCTGCAAATACAAATGCAGTCTGAAAACGTGACATGACAATGTAGTTTGGTATCATTGTCAACTGAGCTTGAACCAAGTAAAGCAAAGGAGAGAGCTGTCAGAGGAGCCCAGAAAGAAGATCATCTGAATGCAAATGTTCTCTTTCACGCCGTCACTGTGATGTTATAATCATAGCTACATCTTTGTGTTTCAGCGATTTGGATACTGAGCTAACGTAGAATATTAGCATAGCATATTTTGCTGCTTTGTCAACTCCACTGCTTTGGGTAAAGAATGAAGGTGATTTGGTGTTTTCTATGCTTTGAAATCACGGAGTGGTTATATTTTGTGTTCTAGTATTTTAAGGCAGTGGTGATAATTGTTTTCAGGAGGCGACAACACTTCTCTAGTTGCTGAAGAGCAAAGATTTCTCTCAGAGCTTTTAGTTGTCAAAGAGATTGTAAAAAGATCACACATGGTTGCTTTAAATGTAGATTCTTCAGCCGCTCTCTCCTTGATTCTGTATAAGTAACCATAATAAAAAATAAAAAGAATCCTTGCCCGTCTGTTGAACACCCACATGTTAAAGTCACAAGTTAACCATAATCTGAAAACAGAGGCAGAAGCAAACGATGCAACAAGTAGTTTTTTTTCAGATATGTCCAAGCTTGGGAAGGACATGTGTATGAATATTGAAATGCATAAAAAAAGAGGATATTTAGCTAAACTGCAAACCAATTCCTCAAAAAAAAAGTCAGCTCCCTAAATAATTAAACATGGAAAACTCAAATGCAGCTTCTTCTTTTGAGGCGTTGCAAATATAAACAATATCCTACCAGGAAGGTGGAGAAGGTAGTGGAATGGTGGCCAGAATTCAAGAATGAAAATAGAAGAAGATATGCAAACCTAGGTTAATTTGACAGACACAGTGTGTGAATGGTAGAAAAAGGAGCTAAAGAAACCATTCAAAACCACCCAAGGTTGACTGTGGTTGTGACTTTCTGATTGTGTCATCCGTTGCATTTTGAAACTATCCCAGAAGGATTCCATTGTTGATGAAAAAACATAAAAAGTCAGACTGGAATTCGCCAAGATTCATATTGAAAGCTTCAGAGTGTTTGTGGAAATGTCCTATGGGGTGATGAGACTAAACAGGACCTTTTTGGGCAGTCACATTACCTTCATGTTCCTAGAAGAACTTTTTTTCTTTACGGAGCGCCATGTAAAGAAGGTTCTGCGTTAATTTCAGGCTGTTTGGCTGAATGGGAACATGAACTGGTGAATTTGTGCAAAGCACAGTGAACACTCAAGTCTACTAAGGGACCTTGATGTTTTATTTTTCTTTGAATTAAACAGTTTTAGGTTTGTAGAAGTCCACTTTGGTTTTGCCCCCTCTGCTAAACAGCTGTTAGCCTAATATTACAAAGTCAGTTGATCTGGATTTATGCGGCAGTAGAGGATTTTCTGCTGCAGGTAAAGATATTAACTATTCTTAATAATTTACCAGAACCTCTTAAAAAATCCCAAACTACCTCTTTGAACAGCCCTCTATGGTGTTATAGGATATATATATAATTATTGCATCTAAATAATAGACAGCAATATTAGCTAATCATGTGATCTACTAATAAAAATGAGATTGTGACTGACTGATAGCTTTAGGATGCCAACCCATAAACCAGTGCATGCTGACTTCCAAATAAGCTACATACATATTTATTAGGTGGCAGAAAATTGTCTATTTTCCCTCAGATACACAGATCAAAAGCCCATGTGTCGCCTCCTTTGCCACAATAATAATTTAATTGGTCTGTATTTTAGCTTCAGTTGACATTTTTGTATTTCTGCTCCTTATTAGCTGATAAAGTCTGCTAAAAAGCAAAAACAGCAGGGTCTCACCTGTTAAAAGAGTTTCTCTTTCACTGTGTGTGCAGTGCGGCTGGTGATGAGCACCACTTATCAAGCTGATCTGACGCTTAAACGTGTTTCTTTGAAAAGCTCGTAAACATTGTCCAGAGACAGAAGAAGTAGCTTTTCAATGGCTCTTTTTTTTTCCTCCTTCCACCTCGGTTTCCGACGTGGCCCGAAGCTAAACGCGCTAATTAATTCTTTGTGAACTTCACACGTTTTTATCAGTGTCACAGGAGCCATTAAACGGGACCGCGTGAACCGAGTTCGCTTATCAACAATGCATGCTTACGTTTTGGCATTCAATTGCATTTTAATGACAAGCAATTATGTCCCACTCCCTGCACGGCGGTTCACCTTGGTGATCTCGGATTCTCTTCAGGTCTGTTTAGTTACGTCCGCCTTTCACTCCCTGTTCAGGCGTTTTACTTAATGTTCTCGCGTAACCTTGAAGAACACGTTTCCCATCCTGTCACCGCACTCCACATCTCCTTATCGCTTCATGATGCTCAGGTATGACCATTGGCGATTGTGTTTCTTTTTTATATACATAATTGCTTCAAGGACGGCAACCTGCTCTATTAATGGAGGCTCGATTTCCACCGAAGCAGGTCTCGGAGGATTTATGTTATTGAATTGTCTGCTTGAATCTGTCTCGTCTAAATGGAAATGCATTCAGCTTATTCCATTTATCATAAGCCCATAGTTTCCAGCAGTCTGCATTCCCTCCCAGTGCTCATAAAGAATTGAGCAAATCACTTTACCCACAGTGGAATTTTTTTTTTTTTTTTTTTTTGTTAGCTGACGCACAAGAGGGTAAAAGTTAAACATAATTATTAAAAACACATTCAAGTGCATGTGATGTGGGTTTAAATAAGGAGAACTCTTTTAGATGCCGACCAATATGTCATTCAAGAAGCCGCTGGTTTTTTGGAAACGCCACTCATAACTCAGCTTTTAATCCCTCATTTCTTCTCACTCAGTCAGTGATCAAAATCTTCTTTTGGTGCATAATTGTATTTTTCCCCCCTTTTTTTCTCATTTATGTTATTGAAACAAAACAGCTTTTTTTTTCCCCTTTTGGAAATTAATTTCTCCCACCCATGTGGGGTTTCATGACAGCAGACCCTGAGGCTACAGAAGAAATAAAATAAGAGAAAAAAGAAAAGTATCCTCATTCAAATATTGTAGAGCTCTCTTCATTATATTTTGTTTTGTTGTATCAGTTGTGGAAACTGGAGATGATTATTCTTTGCTCTCGTGAAGCCATGAATAGAAACTTCAGAAATATTTAAAGTCGCAGCATTTGCATGTGAGGTAGCGTAATAAAATGGTCAAACTGGTGGAAAAAAAGCATCAGCCACCAGTTCCAGTTTCTTCTGGTGAAATTTATTATTTCTCATTAAATTAGAATAAGAACGTTGCAGGATTTAAGCCATTCGGTTCAGGATGTTAGGCAAATATATAAAATCAGAGTGATGTAATCGTTTACATCCTTAAATTTGGATGATAATGGCAAATGACAACACAAATTCACTTATTGAGAAAAAACTTAGTCTCGCATAAGACTAATAGCAAATAATTGATTTTATGTATACAGAAAAGCTTTGGCCAAGACAATCATGGGGAAAGACTGCTGACTTGACGACCGTCCAGCAGACAGGGAGGTTAAGCCACAAATATCATTGCTAAAGAAGCTGACAGCAGAGAGCCATGTATCCAAGCATATTAATGGATAGCTGAGTGGATGTAAAAAAAGTCGGGTGGAAAAAGCGACACAAGTTAACAGAGACAAATGCAGGATTAAGAGAATGCTCTGGAGTCACTCTTTAGCTTATATTTTAGAAACTGTAGAGTTCTCCATTTAGATGCAGAGAGACTCCTATTATCGTAACCCTTTAAAGGAACCATAGAGCAGTTTTGGCAAAATCCACAAGACTCTGGCTTTGGCTGGAGACAGAGCCAGCACACAAAGACAAACAGACAAGTTAGCAATAAAATGCAACAACTCAGTTTGCAGTTTGTAGATGAGAATGCTAGATGTTTGGAAAGGACTTGGATTTGTCAAGCATATAAAATCCGAGTGCAGAGTCCCAGTTCAATCTGAGAGGCTGTCCCTGAAAGTAGGCAAAACTTCTGCTTCCCACAGCCTGAAGATCAGCCTCTAACCAATAATCACTCCACACATAAAAGCAATGATATTTGTATTGAAGAGCTACATTTAGAAAGAGACAAAGCGTTGTATCCAAAGAAAGCAACATTGGGGTCAGGCTTTGTGTAATGTAGTTTTTGAATAATGAAGTCTGTGAATTTGAATACCTTGAATTTGATTAATTGGTGTCTTTTATTCACAAAGCAGGCTCTCCTCCTAAACAGTATCATCAATCTGTTGCACCACAGTTCCTCTCCCAGGCTACCTTCACCAGAGTTAGTGTCAGATAATAACTTAACAAGTAACAAAACTCAAATTTAGTAATGTTTTTTTTTTCTTTTTTTGAGTTGGTCGGGCACAATAAAAGTATGTTTTGGAAGACTTTCAAAGTCTCTTAAGTTCTGCCAAACATATCAGTCAGTGGATATGTGAAGAAGTGATGCAAATGAAGTGATGCAAAAATAAGTGTTGGTAGAGATATCTTTTTTTTTTCTCTCCCTCCAATAAACTAGAGCCCAATTGTAAAGTAAAAAGCAAGGAAGACCTAGCCCACCATGTTCTCCACTGATTTGTATAAAAGGTATTGTAATAGTGATAATAAGTTTGGATAAATCAGATTTTCAAAAAAAAAAAAAAATAGAGGTTCTGAAAGGAATAAAATCTTGGAACGGAGACAATTTTAATAGCATTTATGTGACCTTCATGGAAAGGGGGGAGGGCGCGGCATTTTCTGATGTCTTTCTTCGGTTTAATTTAAGGTTTAATTTAGGATCTTTTGGAAGAATTACTCCCAGGTATTTGAATCTATCTGCAATTTTGAAATTGAGTATTACTGAAGATAAAAGAGACCTGTGATGGAAGCTCGCCACCCCTCCTCACTGCATCAAAAGATGTTACACGTTCACAGTTCCACACTTTTAATTAAGATTTATTAAAGGAGTGAAACTTTTGTTGTCCATCAGAAAACATCAGGTGGGGAGCAGATGGCTTTACTCCCAGAACTTGTATGACATACCTTCAATGTTCAATTTGTTCAAATGGATTAGAATTAAAAATATATATATTTCTATTGTTTCTACTTTCTTTATGTCAGGATAACAAGAGTGACTTTTTTTTAATTCTGTCAAAATCTTTCATGTCAGAGTTAACCTACATTTCCTCTGTGTTTGCTGGAATTGCCTTTGAAACTGTATGACTTGAATGAAAAGTCTTGGGTGAATATACATATCATACACTAACTTTGACTAGAGAAGGAAGTGTGCATTTATAGGACGTACTTCTCAATACTGCAGGTGTCCACGTTACAACGATTTTATTTTACTCTTAAAGTATTTACACAAATACGTAGATACTTACGCACACAGATACTTTTTCCAAACAGTGCCTTGTGCTTTATTATTACTATTTTTTTTTTAAATACAGCAGCCTACCAGGAAAAGCCATTGTGAGTTATCTTCATCTTCTTCCTGCTCACTAAAGTCACTAAAGTCTTCAGCTTCAATGTCAGAACTGAACAGCTTCACACACACTTCCTCAGTCTCTCTTCCATTTTCACTCTCAGTGTCACTTTAGTCTTGAGGTAAATTCACTCTTGAGCTGTTCTCTCCATCACCCAGCGGTCCAGCCCAGTTGGTAAAATGAGGCATCACGTTGTTCGAAGTGTGTGAAAAGAGTAGTAGCTTTATAGTCCGGAAATTACGGTATTGCTTTGCACAGATTCAGATTTTGCCCCGAGGGTAATTCTTAACAGCTTAGAACATTAGGATTCAGCTTCTGGACCACAATTACCCAGTCCTTAGAGAACAGGTGAGCAGGCTGACTTTATCAACATGAGAATGTCACTATTATGAAGACACTCTCACATATGTTGCAGTTTCATCAGGGAAGAGGAGAAAGGGGAATTTTCAAGTACATAATTCATTTTAAAGCTAATCAGTGTCTGACACTTCAGGTCCAGGTTACGTGGAGGTGAAAGTTTCCCAGCTGAATTGTGGCGCAGGATTTTTAACAGTGCCTGTGTCATCTGTATTTCACAATCCATTTCACCCTGTGACCATTAAGATCTAAGAATGACTCTTGCTCAGCTTCAACA
Source organism: Poecilia latipinna (assembly GCF_001443285.1). Classification (NCBI taxonomy): domain Eukaryota; kingdom Metazoa; phylum Chordata; class Actinopteri; order Cyprinodontiformes; family Poeciliidae; genus Poecilia; species Poecilia latipinna. The sequence continues at coordinate 277,848 of NW_015113148.1, read as the reverse complement.
GGGTGGACACTTTAACGTTATGAAGAAGAAGACGGCCATTCGTTCAGGATTTTGTGCATCTTCTGATATAACCAAGACTTCTCCAGGGACACATCTTCATTGGATCATTAAAATCGATCACCTCGCTAAGTGATGCATAGTCAAATTTTAGATTTAATGTTTAATATTTCTCAGCCGCATAATCGGTCCTCCTGAAATTTCTGCCTCATGTTTAATATAAAGCAGAAATGTGTTATGTCATTACTAATAAACCTTTTTTTTTATTATTTTGTTTTGTTGATTTTCTTTAACCAAGCAGTACTGCGTGTAGGCAGTGGTATTCTTATTCAGATAAGATGGATATAATTTTTTACACTTTGACTATTTGAAAGTGTCCAGTGAAGCAAAGTGTAAAACGTCAAATCTGCCTCCTACAAAAATGTATTGATTTATTTTTATGTTTTTCACTTGAAAAAATCACGTGCTTTAATTTGTTGGAATTGTTGTGTAATTTACAAAAGACAAAGAAAACCTTCAAATGTGTAACTGAACCTGGTCAAGAGACTTGCTTTGGGACTGCAAGTGTATGAACGTTTGGAAAACCATCATCAGCCTCTGCTGATAGGCCAAAAATCTTAAAGTTGCAGAATTATGTGATTTCCGTCCACAAAGAGTAATTTTATAGCCTCTTTGTGAGGTTATAAAACAAGTTGTTTTTCTAGTAACTTGTTACCCACATATCAAATATGACTTAGAAGACATTTGAATTTGTAATTTAACGGCTTGAAATTGGGCCTCTGGCTCTTTAAGACACCTCCAGGAAGTCATCACGACATTGCTTCTCTATTAACCCTTTAACAACGGTCTTTCCAGTGCTGCACTGAGAAGTAGCTCATATTATGAGCTCAGCAGATACACAGCTCCGCCAGGTGTTTGCTAATTGCTTCTGGCTAGTCTGAAGGAGCTGAGGGGGTAGTTACGGGGGAGGGCAGCTCTGTGAGGGGGAAGCTTAGAAGCTGCAGCTCCAAGGCGGAGCTTCGTCCTTGGAGGCAGTGCTCTGTTGCACAACTGAATGGTTGCCACGGGAGATTAAAGGATTTCTCAGTCGTGCTCGAAAGAATCAAAACAACATGGGCATGGCATGTCTTTGATGAGGGAATAACATTATAACTTTATGCAAAGCTCAAAAAAGTCGATTTTAATTAACACTGCAACTTTAAAACAGACAAACCAAACCATCCTTTAACTAAATTAAAGTCTTACCTACATGTTGGGTTTTTGTAATTATGTAGACGGTCCCTAGCCTGTAGTTCACAAAACTAAATACTCACCAAGCCTTGATGGGGTTATTTTACAGGGAGTATAGATGCATTTCAATTGCTTGAGGTTTCTTAAGCTTTTTTTCTTTTTTTTTTTTTTTTTTTTTAGCAAAAAAGTGATTCCAAAGCTAGAAAGCAGGTAGAGGGGCTCACTCACGCCCCATTTATCTAAAAGCTGTAGCGACATGCCTTATCATTTAATAATTAATGAGTAGCTGGGTGTGTTTCTCAGCCGAAGTATGCAGCCATGACTGAGTCATAATAAAGAGGTAGAGTGTGACACATTTAAACGAGACCCTTAGTTCCCATGGAAAAACATTTTGGCTTAAAAATTGACTGAGTCCTCCATCTTTCACAGAACACCGCCAAATTTTTTTTTTACAGTTCTAGGTTTTTATGTATCCACTTGTGCTTAAAATGTGTGGGTCTTACTTATCCTTTTCACCAGTGTGTGGGTGGGTGGGAATTAAATAAGGGGAATAAATTATATCGCTGGCAGGCCATAACTGAAATCTGAAGTCTGTCTCATTTCCTCAAATCAAAGCCATAATGGAGCAAGAGAGGCTCCAGCAGATGCACAAGCAGCCACTTCTTATGGTGATTTCTCTTGCTGAAGTGAAAAGTGACCAATCATGTATTTACATGAGCTTCGCATATTGAGAAGGCTTGGTCTGGCATGAGAAATGCCAGACCAAGCACCAGGACTCAATCTGGGACATGCTCACTGCGCGTCCTTCTGCTTCGTCACTGACAATAGATGGACTGTGATGATTGGCTGAACATTTGTTTGTGTACATGTAGTCGTCAGAACGTATAACTGGAGCTTAAAGACAATTGAAACGGTCAAGCGAATGGACCCACCAAGTTTTTGTTGGGTGGAGGGGGGGTTGGTGCGCTTACATTGCTTCATTTCAGTGTTTATTTTCATCACTCCTGCAGCAAATCTAAAATACCAGATTTTTCTTTTTTTGTTTTTTTTCTGGTGGAAAACCCCCCACGATGAACGTTCGAATTAAATGCATAGAAAACTCTTGTACCGAGATAGTTTTCTGTGAGAAACATCTGCATGTATTATTTGTAGCCCCTGCGTTTTAATGAAAACGTTAAACATAGTAGAAGTAAAGGACAGCTACACATACATTCCTAAAGAAAGCCGATAGACGCCATCCACAAAACATTACTTTGTACTCCTCTGTACTGTACAAGTTCAAATCTACTTGTGAGTGCTTGTTCTGTTAAATTTGTCACCATTGGTTGATCTATCTGTAATTAATATATGAGTAAATATGTTTTCTGTGCTTCAAAAGAAAATTGAAATAACTTTGGGTCTTCACAAAAATGCAATCACAGCAACTGGACTGAGACTTAAGGTGACCACATACCGAAAGAAATTCATCACGACTCTCAAGGTCCCTTTCATTTTGTTCTTGTGCTGTAATCGTCATCTCATGTTAAGAAAAACTAGCAAAAGAAACAACACAATTTTGCGATTGCTGTGTTTCCATTAAACAAGAAACACAATTAAAATCACACCTGAATAAGTTTGTTCACGTGTTAAAGTCAGACATGCCATGCCCTGATCCTCCGACTGTTTCCTATTGTCTTCTTCTGCGTGGTTTGCACCAGTGATAATATTTGGATGTTGATCATGTGAGTCAGGCGATGCGAAAAAAAAAAAAAAAAGAAAAAAAAACCAATTTCAATGCGGCAAAAACACTACCTCATCCTAGCGCCAAATAAATTTTATTGAAAAACAAGGATTTATTCTAAATTCCTGTGTTTCCATTAAGTGAGTTTATTTTCGAAATGTCAAACTTCACATTTATATGGTCAATGGAGATGCAGCTAATAAAATGGCATATTTGCGGGTTGAAAAATGACATACTGGGTGTTTTGGTTGCATGTGTCCACAGCACAGAGAAAGAACAGTGTATCAAAATCCTAATGGGAACTCAGGACCAAAAGTGATACCTTCCAAGCAGCTTAGTCTACAGCAGGCCGAAAACGCTGGTAGCAGGTTCACAGATGATTGAGTAGACATTTTAATTCCAGATTTCAGTGGCTCCAGAATGCAGCAACTAATTCTGTAATTTTGCTGTAGCTCCCCTCTCTGGTAGTTCTCCTTTCAAGCTACTTAAACAGTCCAGTCATTGACAGGTTCATGGAACTTTAATGTCAACACACATATGGTTGCATGATTAGAGCACAAATGAGGGAAACGACCTCTGTCCCCAAGGTCAGGCACTCCCATATGAAAACAACATGCTCTCATCAAGGAGTTGCCATCCCAAAATAAATATGTTTTACAACAAGGCGAACCAACAATCACTTATTAAACTATGACTCCAGTTCAGATGTCTCTCTGCGCTGCACGGTAATTAATGACGAGGAGGATTTCAATATGCTGGTTCACTGAACATCATCTCATCATTAATCGAAACAAGAATGAGAAAGGGGATAGAAGGCAGGATGTGTTATTAGCTAAGGAGACTCGCTCAGTGAATTTGATTGTGAACATTTGGATTAGAGAGTAGAAACACTTAAATATTAATAGGACAATCAAAGAAATAAATATATGTTTGCTTATTTGGCCTGAAGGCATTCAAGATTAGCTTTATTATTCAAAGCGGTCCAACTTTTTTGATTACTTACAACCTGAGTAAATACAAAAAAAAAAAAAAACATCCAAATCAACCCGACTGTGTGGGAAAAACTAATTAGACCTGCTGACTGGATGTGTTGCCTTGATGGCAACAGCTGCATTTCACTTGGGAAAAATTCTGGTCCTCTTCTTTGCAGCATTGTTTTATTTATTTGGTTTTTTTTTCCTTAATAAAAACTAATTAACTATAACTAAACTATCTATTGATAACTATATTTTTTTGAGTCATTCAGAGGTGAGCTTGCTGGCATGCTTTGTATCACTTATTTGCTGTAAACCCAAGCATTTCAAAAGGCAAGGTCACTCTCACCTCTGGATCTGCCGAGGTGTTAAGAAAGCCCAGTTTGCTTTATTAGCGCCCATCATCTTGTCTTCATGGTTGGCTCTGGAGTCTGTCGTCTTCCCCCTGACAATGCTCCGCAGCTTTTCTACGGTGTTATGATCAGGTCAGTTTGCAGGCTATTTCAGCAGAGTCATGCTAATACTTTTGGTAGCGTGGGCAAGTCCCTAATGTTTGAAAATATAGCCAGAGTCTCTGCAAAGCTTGTTCGAAGAAAGAAGAATGAAATGCTCAAAGATGTCTTGGTTAACAGCTGTGCTGACCTTGAACTTGATAAAACAGTGAGTGAGGACCAGCAGAAGATGACAAGCCCACATCATCACAGACTTTCAGTTATGGGCAGTTGTCCATGACAACATTAGAAGGAGGGTGCGTGAGTGCTAATAATGAGAAAACCACCTTTTACCTCTCAGTTGCTTCCTGACTGAACCTAATGGTCCATTTTTTTTTTTTTTTTTGCTTGTGCATTCACAAAAGAGCTGGCACTCACTGTGTTGAGTAGGCACACTCTATTTGCTGACAGAAAGAGGAGATTACCAAACTGGTATGAACAGTTTTTTTTCCCCCTTTTCCTACATCTAAGAGGATTTTAGGGACTTGGACTGACTTTGCCCTCCTGAGGGGGAGTGGAAGTAAACTTTTGTGTATGCCTTAAGCCTTAAGCTAAAGAACCTCAGTGTAGTGTGGGCTGGGCAGCAAACTGCTTGTTTAGTGCAGCTTCTGATGAGGCATAAATTAATTCTACATCTGTAAAAAAAAAAAAAAAAAAGGTCTGATATATGCCAAAAATTAGTCATGGTAAAACAGCATTTATTTGTTGCTTCTATAGTTCAAATGTTTAAGGATCAAATCTCTATTTCTTGGATGTTTTCACAGCTGATAGTCCAATACATTCAGTTTGTTTGAGGACCAAAACTGCAGCACTTGTTACATTTTCAGCTCGTGTGGTTTGCTTTCACACCGTGTCGTGTCAAAAGAACTAAAACCCGTTAGCCCTCTCGCTTGTGGTGGCACTTCACCAAAAACCACCGAAGAAAACGACACAAGAACATCTGAGGAAGACACCGAACACAACTTCCTTCTTTACAAAATGTAACCAAAAATGGAGTGGCGTCAGATTTTAGTGGCTGTTGGATTTCTCCCTCGTCTCTGACAAAAGACCACCAGGCGTTTCACCTGCTAGCATTAGGTTTGCATGTTTGCTTTGGTTGTATTTAACCAGAATGCTTTGCGCTGTGCTACACTTTCTTGTTGTTTTTGGAGCAATCTACCACCTCTACAGTTAAAATACAATAAGACATAAAACACAGTGTCAAGTTTGGTAGATTAATATTTACATTTTACAATTTTTATCAATGTTCAAATCGCTTTCAAGATTTATAACTGGGTGAATCCCATTCAAGAACTGCAAGAGCAGCTTCAGTACTTAAAAAGACCTCAAATAATAGGAAATGAGAGCAACTCCTGCACTTTAACGCCCTTGACTGAGAGAAGAAGACATGTCAGGACAATTCTTCAGCAGAACTAAAACCATCGCTAAACAGACTAGCTTCCAAAGCCTCTGAAAACCAACCAGTGAAGCTGTCAATCACCTACATGTTGTGATGGTGGGTCAGACTGCTCCTCGCATGTTCTTGAGCAGCTTCAGGGAAGGAAACGGAAAAACAGGCAGTTGAGCGTTGGAAGCTGCAGGCGGTGAGAATAAACAGTGTAGAGAGCGGGACGGCATCACAGCAGCCTTTCCCAGCCCACACAGTCGACACAGGAGGGCTAGCACTCAAGCAAAAAAGCCATTAATCTGTTAAACACACCCTCTGGATTATTTATCGCAGTTAGTACACGACACCCATCCGCTGGATTCGCAATATCCTCCCTGCTGCCCCGCATACCGGGTAAATCAAAGTGACTGTTTCAATGGAGGTGGTATGTAGTGCCATTAGGGCAAATTGTGGGAGCCAACAGGGGCCTGTTGTTTGCCCACATCCCGACGTACTGCCAGGGGCGTTGTGTGTCACAAGAGCTCCACAGCTGAGGTTCATGTTGTTGAGTGCGCTTGTCACATAGGCTGCTCAATGTCTAAGGGAACATTCTCAAGAGAGGTCTGACTAATGGGTCTGTATCACTGCACGTCCACCTGCCCTGTCTTCCTTTGACATTTAAGTGCTAATGCCATTGCTGCGGGGGGCACCACGCATACTAAACCATGCCTATTTAAAGACCCAGCTGTGGATAGATTTACTTTTTCGATAGATGGAACCTTGAAAGGGACACTGGACATTACCGGTTCATCTCAGCTTCGTGTGACGTGTCACCAGACATGCTGGGCTTTACGTTAGAGATGGACAGGTGCGGGACCATAAATGGGCAGAAAAAAAGAGAAGACCCAGAAAAGTTGGAGTGTCTATCATAAATTAATGTTTGACACACAAAAAGGAAGCAGAATCTTAAGCCCTAAAGGGCTTTGCTGTGGTCCATTAACCTCAAAAAAATCAAAACTCGGATCTTGTAATGATGTCACACCCAGCTTAACAGTGTTCCAGTTGGAGAACCAGTGGGATTTCTAATCGTTGTGCTCAGTGACCAGGCTAATTAACATTAGTAACACAAGCCAGCAACAACGTATTTCCCTGCATTTTTAGCATTAAACCGCTAACATAATCACAACTAGAAGCTGTGTATATTCTATGTTTGCAACTAAATTTAATGACACAAATGTACAATTTAGTGCAGAGACTCTTGCTGTGTTTTTTTTTTGTTTGTTTGTTTTGTTTTGTTTTTTGGCATGTTACAGCCACACATGATTTTGAGGTCAGAGTTAATGAAGAACTTCCAATTTTCTAAGTAACAATTTTGACCTCTGGTAACATGACGCTTGATTTTACAAACTTGTCAACAGTGTCTTTTTATATATTTATTTTGAAAAATGACAAAAGAGAAAAATTATAAAGGACAAAAGCGCAGTAAGAATGCCAATATCTCCATCACACTGCCAGCATCTGCTTTCTGTTTGACTGATGAAAAAAATGACAACAAGAAGGAGGTTGTCACGGCAACAGCATTGAAACTCATCCTGACACAGCACAACACTGTGAATCCCACACTGGTCATACCGGTCCTCATGCACTATTTGAAATGGGAGCAGATTTAAAACTATATATGCACGCCATGAAATTCTTTAAGTTCCTTATGTAGCACATATTCAGCAGCAAGGCAATATGAAATACTTTACATGATTAATGGAAAAAGGAAACAACAAATGAGTAAAATATATTAAACGGCAGTGGTAAAGGTGAGGTACCTCAACAATTACCTTTATTTATATATTTCTAGTGACACTTTTGACATAATTACCCAAGATATGGGCACCTATTCCTGGTTAGGAAAAAATGTGTCTGGATGACCCTAACTAATCAAATAACTTCATACTTTATTCATTTTAAGCAATGTTTAAAATTTAGTCTGTCCAACTTTTTCTGGTGCCACCTGCATTTTTTTTTTCCAAATCTTTCCGCCATTATCCATCAAACTTCTCAAACAATTAAAGGATAACAATTCAAATTTTCATGAAATAAGAAAGTTGTTTATAATTATTTAATGAAAAGAATATAATAACAAGCGTGAAAGCAGAGTAACAGTGTTGAGTGGATGCATTAAATTTAAATGTAGATTGTAATGTTAATACAGAAAGATTGTTTGTTAGCATGTCATGAGATAAATCTGCAACATCTATCATCCAGTGGTTTAAGAAACTATTTTTTTCCATATGAGGCTGTCATGTTGAGAGATTTTTGCAGCAGGTGTGTTCAGTCCTAGTTTCGCTCGGGTTCTCACTGACTTGGTTTTTCCTTTCTTTTGCAGCATTGCAAAGTTTCTTCTAACAGACAGTGTGTCTCTGTCCTATAAATGACCCGTCCTCTGAGAACACAGTCTCAGCTTCAAAGGAGCAGATCTGCAAAGATCCACACACTTACAGTCTGTTACTTTATAGAAAAAAACTATGTTCTGGTGGCTCCACTGGAGACTAGTTGATATTGTTAGTTATATTTTGTTTATAGATGAGAAAGATGAAGCAGAAACTTTGAGCGTGAGCACAATGGGCTCATGTCAGTCATGTCTCCAAGTGTCTGGCCCTGATTTCTTACTTTATTCTTAGTTGTGGCTAATTCTGTCTAAATAGCAGAACTGGGTTAATGACTAAGTCGTCAATAATTTACCCCAAAAGTTTCTTTCTTTCTGCAGCAAAAGCTTAAACAGAATGGTGGGATTTATTTTACTTTTAATGTTAATCACTTTGTCTGACTTCAAATTTTTGTCTTTAGTAATAAGATGCATTAAAATAAACAGAGATGAGGGAACTGTTGGAACCATAAATGGGAGTTGTCTGTATTTTTCTTTCTTTTTTTTTTATTTTTTACTTGTGTTCTACATACTGTGGCATGTGGAGCAGGTCAAGAGAAAAAGCGAGAGCAAAGGTTTACATGCCAGTAATTCCAGTGCTGTGTCTGTTGTTTTCCTTTTCTTTTTTTTTTTTTTTTTTCTGGTTACCTGTCAAATCCAATTATTCTGAGGTAAGGTGGGGTGCTTTCTGAACCGAAGTGCCCTTCAGTCTGCCTGGGCAAGCGCTCCCTGGGAATAAAACTAAAAACCACAGGCTTCCACTCCATAAAACAATTCTCTCCGCCATCCTCTGAGATCTGCTGCTACAATCTATTGAATTTCAAAACAGACTAGCAGGAAGACAAAAGCTCTGGGTCTGATGCAACATCTTCATTCTGGGGAATGAAGTTTAGATTGTGGCAAAGACTTTGGCCATTTAATCAGTCCCCTATTTCATTTTCTATCGGGCCGTCCACAGGTTTAGTTTCACTTCGCGGTGATGCACACCCCAGAAGGTCTGGTGACAGCTGAAGCAAATGACAGTCAAGGCAATTTTTCTTTCAGGCTTTCCCACTATGACCCAGAAAACACCACTTGCTTTAGATTTAAAGGTTTCCTGTTAGGTTTAAATGTAGAAGGAGAATTAACCCTGAAGCCTGTTTCTTTAAAACCTGCTAAGGGATATTTACCCAAAAAAAGTTTGGGGATATGATGAATGTCGTGCTGTATGGGTAATTTTGAGCAAGCAGTAAGTGAAGGTCTTCGATAGATTCAAATCTGTGCGTCTGATTGCTGCTTTTCAAATATTTATGTGGTAATTGTATCATCGTTTCACTCTAGGAGTGTTTCCTGACCCTGGTGCTCACGCCTTGAATGTTTTAGATGTTTCCCTGCTTTACTTCGCCTCATTCAGCTGATTGCAGTTCTTCAAACGCCCCGTCTGGGCTGAAGCAAGGAAACACCTAAAACCTGCAGGGCAGTGCGCTCTGAGGAGCAGGGTTGGGAAGCGCTGCTCTAGAAAATGAATAACTGAAATGCCCAAAATTAATATGGCGAGTTTATGTACCCCTTTGCCCAAAAAAAGTATATAATCTGGAAAAATTACAGTTAGTCTATTCTATTCCTGCATCCTTAGCCCACTAAAAAGACGACAGTCCTTTGATTTTCTGCCAAAACGGGAGCATTTTAGTCAAAGCGTTTCCTGCAGCCGGCTCACTATACGATTCCCATACATCTCAGATCAGCACAGGCAGGATGGAGGCATGGAGCTCTCTAATGAAGACACCGTGCACCAGTGGGCTGCGAGAGCCAAAACCGTGCAGAGGAGATGATGGCTAGATCCATGCCGTGGTTCCTTTCAAGGCTGCAGTGTGTCTCTGACTGCCTAATGAGGCCTTATTAATTCAGATCAGGGTGAATGATTACCTCATCATTCCCCATTCTCCAGAGAGCTTTCTCTCCTTCTGCACGCTGCCCTGTAAATTTACAGCGCGCTTAATCCAGAGGCCGCCTCTCACCGTGAAACTTTAATACGCCACGTTTTCGGAGCGGCTGCTAAACAACATGAGCCACGACGGCGCTCTGATGCGAACAAGTCATGCGCGTTCCCGTGGGAGACGGCAATTACTTGGAATTGTTTTAAAGTCTGCGCAGATGACTGGTATCTGCTGTATCTGCTCTCTTTTGGAGAGGCTGCACTCCCACTAGCAACAGATCTCTGACAGTAAACACAGAACACCCTCCCCATCTCTGTGCAGAGACTAGTTGCCTAGCAATGAAGTCTCTGTTTTTTTTTTTTTTTTTTTTTCTGTGATCTGTGTGGCTTACATACGCGAGAAAAAAGGAAAGGAAAACTCATCAGGATTAGACTTAGAGTACTGTAACAGCCAGCCTCTTAGTCTGTTTCTCCATGGTTATGTGGTCTATTTTCGAATGCCGGCTTTTGGATATTGACAACAAAGAGAGCACAGCAAATGACGCTGCATGACCAGAGGCTCAGTCTTCGATGAGAGACGCATCGCTCGCTGATCCTTCCCCATACTGCCCTCTACATCTTTCAGCAGAGTTGATGAAATATTAAAAGTTAATCTACGAGGTCAGGACTGGAGCTTGTTGTTAATCACATTTGCAGGGATGAAATTCAAGGCTTCAGTAAGAGAAATATAGCAAGGCAGCATCACTGAAAAAAAACAAAACAAAAAAAACCTTACGATGTCCTCACTTTACACGTTAGAATATCCTTTCCCATCCTTTGTTAAACTACAGGGTGTTTCTGCATTGGGATTTTACCTTTTAGATGCGAATGAAAGGGAAATGCCTTTTCCCCTCAAAGCCCGTGTCAAACTCAAGGCCTGCAGGCCAAATCCGACCCATCAAAGCTATTTTGGTGTCCCACTAGACCTCAGAAGGCCACAGAAATAAAACTTCAACATAAAAGTTATGAACATATATATATATATATATATATATATATATATATATATATATATATATATATATATATATATATATATATATATTTCATCATAATGAAAATATGCTAAGTGTACTTTTCATTGAAAGTAGAGAAAGCTATATTCATAACAGTTTCTCAATATCCAGTTTGATTGATACATTCTGCCTCAACCTTTGAGGATAATCATGATCTTGATGTGGCCTGAAATGAAAATGAATTTGACGCGCCTGCCTTGAACCATATTGCAGGTTAATTGCCAAACTAATTTACATGTCTAAAATAGTTATCGGCCAGCGTGCTTGAAGAGAGTCACAATTTTATTCAAACGGAAAATCATGCTGTTGGAACCTCTTCTGACTAAAACCACGTAGTTATTTTACATGAATTTTTCTTTTTCATTCTTTTGGTTGTAGAGTTAACTTAAAGAATGCAAAATGTGAGTGTGCTTCTGGGGTCTTTTGCAAGACAGCTTCAACTTTCAGAAGTTAGCTAAAAGGAGCCGAAAACGGAAAAAGTAGGAATGTTCTGGTGTAAAATATTTCTTTTTCCTTTTGACATCCTTTGGGGCAGGAGCTCAAACACCAAACTAGACTTAAGAAAAGTAGAACAACCAAAGGAAGAAGTTTTTTTCTTTCTGCTGTCACGACGTGCATGCTGTCCCCACATGCTCTTTCAGAAGGAGTGACTCGACTCAAACAGGTTCGATGAAATATATAAAAAAAATTAAACATTTTCTATGGGGTTGATAGATTGATCTGATCTCTGGACAAACTGTAACTAGGGTCTTGAGACGACAACTTTCCACTGAGCTAATATTGAGACTCATAGTCTCTTTTACGGTCTTGTACCAATAATTGCTGCAGAAGCATTCAGCTATACGTCTTCATACTTCACTCAAACTCAAAATACTTTAAAAATATACATAAAGTAATAAAGATTCATGCTTAGGATAAAATATTCAATCTAGCACAGTGTTTCACAAACCTGGTCGTCAAGGCACACTGTCTCACATGTTGGAGGTGTTTCCTTTTTGTTTCCATTGTTGGCTGATTAAACAGGTGTTTGGCTGAAGTGTGATCACCTGAACCAGGAGTATTAAAGCAGGGAAACATCCAGAACATGCAGGGCAGTGTGCCTTGAAGACCACCGATGTAGTATAGTATAGTATAAGTGCTGTGAATGCGCGCTGCTCATAAGACAGTTTTCAATAAAAAGTAGTAATAGCAACAAGACATAGTATGTAGGATCTGTCTGAAAATTCAGTACCGAGTGTCACCCTCTAAAGTTCTGCCATTGATCCCCGTCCAGTTACTTTTACTGTTTGTTGCTGGTCGGCGTGCTGCGTCCCTGACTGACCCCGAGAACCGCCGGCTTTGTTGCGCACACTGAAGCAGAACTGTTAGAGGAATCGCTTCGCGTAATCTCCGCTCTCAGGCAGACAAATTAAATCATTCCACGTGGCTGTGCCTGATCTGTCAAACATCATAATCATGAAACTTCTTAAAGATTTCTAGGTCATCATCACTCATCGCTCTGATCTGCGGGTTATTGACAGTTGGATGAAGACGCATCCCTCCGGGGGATCAGTCTTAAGACGAGCCACTCTCGCAACTACCATAAACGAGATACAAAAGAAATAAATAAAAGATTATCCGCCTGCTTTTTTATTAGTCTGGCAGGATGAGAAAGTTCATGGTTATGTCTTTTGTGTTCTAAGAACAAAGGGGGGAAAACAGGAAGAAGAAAAAAAAAGAAATTATTTGAGCAAGTGTGTGTGGTCTGCAGGAAATAAATACTAACAGATTTAACAATCTAAGGCTTCAATGCATTCTTGATCTAATAAAACTGTGTGTTCTGGTCGATACAATATCCATATGACTGTAATACCTAAAAAGATAAAAGGGGAAAATGAGAAACATTTTTAATATCCCACAGGATATTCTGTACTGACTGGACCCGATTTCAAGTAACTTTCTGTATTCTACAGATCGATTAATGGAAATAATCTTAAATGACTGTGATCATCAACGTGCGGGAAGATCCCACATCTCATTTGGTTTGTTCAAAGTTTGTCATCCCTCATATCTCAACAGGAGAGCTTAACAGACCAGACATGAAGCAGAAGACAAATCAGTGGACATAGTGCACGATTTAAAATCTGGAGAGAATCGTGTGCAGCTGAATTAAATTATACATGGCATTGGAAAATGTTTTTGCGTTATTTATATCCATAATTTACCAAGTAGAAGAGAAATCTACTAATATCAGGGTAACATATCACAGGATGTTTTTTTTTTTTGTTTTTTTTTTTCCTTTTTACTTCACTGTTGTTGGGGTGAAAATGGGCATGAACTAGTGAAAGAGCAAACAGGCATGAAGACACTTTGAAACACACCACCAAGCACCAAGCAGCAATCACCAAGGAAAGAAAGATTGCTGCTATTTTGCTTCTTGTTGATATGTGGTTCCAGTGTTGCTCACAGAGACAATAAAAACAAAACCTCCAGCTTTTCATTCATGTCCTAAATGTAGCTCAGCAATCAGAAGGTTATTTTTTATTTGTGCTATAGTGACTGGTTTTACGAAATGCATTTCTGTGCCTTCTAGTTCTGCATGACACAGATCAACAGATCACAAATAAACAATCGAAAAGGAATGTAGTGTGTCACTAATTGCACACTGCTAATTGGTCGTTCTTTTTTGTGAAAGGACACATAATTATAACTTAGCCCCAGTGTCCGTATGACTTCTAGTGAAATTTCTGATTGTTTCAGAACATTAGAGATGCAGTGGAAAATCATTTTGACCTAACACCGTTTTTTTTTTTGTTTTTTTTTTTGTTGTTGTTGTTATTGTTTGTTACAGAATGACAAGGTGCCCCATGAAAACGAGACAAGATAGTTAAAACCAGGTTTTCCCTCGGGGGCTCAGTTTAAGGAGTTTGGGAAGAAAACAGAAAAGAAGCTCATCCTGATGCATACGGAGACTTTAGCGTTTCGCCGTTCCTATGGGGGGAAGGATTGAGTAATCCACTCAGGAGCTCAGTTCTCACCAGAAGAGTACAATAAAGCTCTTTGACAGCTTTGAAATAATAAAAAAAAACAACAAAAAAAAAAACAAATATGGCGACATTGTTGAGATGCTACATACAGTGTCAGGCAGAGCAGAAGACAATGAGCATGGTCAGCTGGTAACAAATGGGAGCAGCTGTGATGTATTAGAAAAAGCACCTCATATGGCACATAGCAGAAGACAATGAGAGACGGCCCGCTTTGTGGAAAGAGTCTGATGATGTTCTCTTGCATTTTTAATTAATTTTCTTCGTACAGCCCCCTCGCCCCCTCCTCCCGTCGTCGACTGAGTCTCTCTTGCCAAAGCTGTTTAGCAGGGAGAAATGCTGTGCATCGCAGGGCCTCTGGAAAAGCTGCAGAAATGAAAGTGTAGCCCCAAATTAACTGGAACTAAACACTGTCAGTGTGGAGCAGGTGAGGTTTGCTGTGACACTATGCATTTGGGAGCGTTTTGCTCTTTTTATGCTGCAGAAAGTTTGAAACTGCAGGGCCTGAAAATGAGACGATGTGTGTGTCCTGTTTGTAGAAGGACACACAACATTTCACCAAGACTTTACATCCATCCAACCATCTAGCGTCTTATGGATCATGCGTAGTCATCACTGGACAGTGGACGGGTCACTGATAGAACAAACAACTATACACTCACACACACACACACACACACACACACACACACACACACACACACACACACACACACACTCCTAAGGGCAATGTAGAGTAACTGCATTAAATAACTACATGTTGGTATTTATTATTATACAGATTATTTTCAAATTCCTTCTTTTTTCATCATGTAACCAAGCTAAAGCAGAACATAATTCAGATCAATTACTTTATAACAGAATGACACGAGGTAACGTGAAAACAAAGTACAACTCCTGTCACCTAAATAACAAAAACAGCAGCACGGTTTGATCGTCACATAAACCTGCCTTTTTCTTCTTTCTTTTTTTTTTTTTTTTTCTGGATGTGACGTAAGCACAGCATCTCTCACCAATCAATATACAATCAGTAAGTCCTGCCATGTATACCCCAGCATATGTGGCACCTCTACAGATTTAATGCAACTGCAACTCAAATGTCACATCAAAGACCCAATCATCACTTACTCTCTGATCCTGCTCTGCAGATGCCTCTCTTACCTAAACATGTCTTAACGTTTAACAGTGAGAGTTGACCTTAAGCCATCGATTGCCTTCTGATTAACTTGGCTAGTAATGTTTGACCAGATGAAGGCTATCATAGAGCTTTCACATTTAATTTCCAGTAGATGAGCTAATCCCCAAGACATCAACATCATGGGAAAGTATTGTGGCCTGTTACGTCACAGCGGGACACTGTGGATGCCACTGCTGCTCATCACACATAAACTTTCGGGGGAGTGCTTGAACGTCACTCTGTGTGTAATGAATATATCCAATATATAAGTTTAACTTTTTATGATGAATTCCTGGAATAAATGAACACTGCAATAATATTTTACGTTATTTAGATGCTCCTGTTTACTTTTTTGATTGCGTCATCTTATTAGGACTTTTTTATTTTTAAACAGACCTTTAATAGGGACACACACACAGAGACGTGCAAAAACTTGATGTTTTACAAAATGTTCTTCCTTTCTTCACATTTAGGCCAATGTAACAACAGATGTTTTCTTCTTTTTTTTTTTTTTTTTTTCTTGAATTTGGGCTTTCTTGGCAAAATATACAGTGTTAATGCAATTTAAACAATCTGCTATTCACCATCTTCTACTACCATTTCAGGTGCAATATGTGAACAAAACTGCACAAAATGTTGCGCTAAAGTATTTTCTAACTTTGTTACTGCACGCTCCGGATATGAACAGATTATGTCATACACGTGTACTTTGTTTTTACAGAAACTGCTTGTTGAGTTCAACGCAACGATTTTTATCACATAATAAATTAATGTTCACAAGTCTTTGAAATTAAAGACTGAAGATGGACGTTTCAGGGCTGGGTACCGTGACACGATATCTGAAGGGAAGGTCTTCAAATATATTGCCACACAAGGTCAAACGTCTGTATTATGTGTGTGCGCGTGTGTGAGCGGGGTGGCCATCTTCCGGAGACCGTATCATGTTGTGCGAGAATGAGGGAGTGTGTAACTGGTCCTCACCCTGCAGTGGATCCTCGAGTGAAGAAAGAATCTAATTTCCTTGCGGCTGAAAGGCTCGGGGTGAACTGATGCGTAGAGCTAGCAGTGCGTGTAAAATTGACCATGAAAGTCGCTCAATTCAGATCAAAGTCAATACACCCCCTCTTGCCTTGACTGTTCAATAGCTTCAGTACATTAGAGGTTCTACGAAAGCTTAGAGGGCTCTCTATCAAAGTCATAAGGCGGTACTGACCACTGATACTGAGATTCAACACTTCTGTGGAAGTACACCAAGTCACTGGCAGAAACAAAGATTTTATTTCGCAAAGTTTTGATGGAAAAAAAAAGTTAGATGAAAGTTCAAGTCACAGATATAAAAATAATTTATTGTGGCGCATTTTAACAATGGCATTTTAGGTCATTGTTCATATAATGATTCTCAACACAGCCTAAAATAATACAGAATAATACAGATGGAAACATGGATGTGCTTGTCCACGCCGTTAGAAACTGCAGATCCTGTGAATTAGCCTGGAAAATATGTAGTTCCAGAATTCCCTTGATTTTTTTCACTGTTCAAAAATAATAAAAAATACATTCTGAAAATAACATTTTTAGCCATCAGATTCTTGGCTTTTCGGGTTTTCTGCCCAGATCTAAATAACTGCATTTAGTGGTTATTATTAACTGCTAAAGTGGTATTTTGGGTTATATGTGCTGACCCAAACCATCAGCACATATAAAGTGTTTATTCTAATTCACAGCTGTTCTAATCTCCTACCAGCATGGTGAGGCGCAATGTTGCTTTTTTTGGAACCAAAAATATCTTTTGGAATTGTGACCGGAAATTTCGACCTTAATTTTTACAACCGTCCGTCCATTATTGTATAAGCTTATGCCTTTAATAAATAACTAAAAAAAAACTGCTATTTGTATTTACTTAGGTTAACTTTGTCTAATATTTTAAAAACAGCTGATAATTTGAAAAAAGAAGTGTGCAAAAAAGGTAAAACAGAAAATAATTTCACAAAACTCTGAAAAAGTTCTGCATATGTGCTTATTTTTTTTCTTTTTATGAGAGAGATGTTCCTGTAATGTTCCTGCCTAACTTTGTATCAGTTTACAGAACTTTTTTCACAAAAGCATATCTGCTAAGCATGACTGCTTATCATTTCTTCTTTTTCTGTTCGCTGAGCACACTTCATCTATGCATCACTGACTCAATCAGCATTTCATTTGTTTCCACTGTCCAGAACATTAAACAGGAGGCCAAGATTGATTAATGGCAACTCATTTTTCCCAGCATGCAGTGAAAGAAACCCTAGAGTGCTCTGATATATGTCCTCTAATTAGAGCGGGCCAGCTAATGAGCCTCGTTTGGGCTCGGAAAACTAATAAAGGAAATCTAATGCAGAGGTGATGCCCCGTAGCAATTAGATAAGTTACCAGACAAGCAGTATTTTTCTGAGTTGTTCATGGGGCACTTCAACGGCAGGAAAACACTGTTAAGTGTCTTCATTACCGGAGATGAATTTGTCTGTTAAGGTCTTCAATTGATCAAGATGGATCATATAAAAGACACAATGATGATTCCACTCCATGAATCTGGCTCATTAAGAGCAGCCCTGTTTAAGATATAAAAATGATTCAAACAGGTGAAGTTGTGCAGTTGTTGCCTTTCTCATGCATGCATTCTTTGCCACGCAGTGCAGAAATCAAGTTACAGACAAAATCTGAGTGCACCTTCATCACCCTTCTGTCCAGGCAACAGGATGGATCTGCTGGTCATTTGCTTTTGCAGCTTCTTTTTATATCTCTGTATGATGGTATGGATAAAAAAGATGTTGAAGAGGGGGATATGATCCATGCCCATCATGATTGATGGAAAAGATGGTTTGCACTTCTTCATTCTCTCTCCACTCTTCGATACAGTTTTGCATTCATGAGGCCCTTTCAACTTCTCCAGGGTTCGGGGTTCCCATTTAGGAATTATTTGAGCTTTTGAGGTGCCAATCAGCTGCTCCTGATTGTAAAAGCAACAGGTAGTTGACACGGTTCAGTAAACCATAACAACTGTATGAAACAAAAAAAAAAAATTATGTATGAAAAGCAAAAATCCTTCCAGTATCACATAGCATTCAAACCAGAGGGACTAATTACATGAGAACGCAATACCTTAATCAAAAAAAAAAAAGAGAGAAGAAATCAGAACATTTTTTATTTTCCAGCTTTGCGGGGCATTATTTTGGAATTAGTGTAAAGTATTTTGGCAAAAATACATCACTTAAAGAATAATTCGCTTGGCGTTGTCTTACTTACATTACAATCTCGCAAAATTTGTGTTAACTTCTGTGTCTTATCAAAAGATAAGTTTTGTCTTTTATTTTTTTTTTTAAACAAGCTTGTTTCCAGGCCACAGGAGCCATATGGCTCTTCCCGGTGGGGATTACCATGACAGTACAAGCTGGTGTGAAGTGTGCATGCTCTCTGGTACCAGCAGAGAAGTGTAGGACATCTTGAGTTTGGGGAAGGCTGATGTTAAATCATCTTGAAGCGTCTGCTGCGGGGCTGTTGCTGTTGTTCACCCCGTTGCAGCGAGAGACAAAATAATCCCCTCACTGCTGAATGACTCAGTACATACTTCTAAATGTGTTTGCATCATAAAAAATAATTGATGCATTGTACAGTCTTCCGTGGAGTTTCGTTTTCTTTGCTCCAGGGGCACGAGACGCGTACGACTCCGAGCGTTGTTTTGTTTTTGCCTCTTCTTGGAGCAGCAGCGGCAGCGGCAGCAGTTCCATCCACATCTGCTCATCTCACCGCAAAACAACGTGAGAGCACGGGGGAGGTTAATTACCGAGGTTGAGGGGAACAAGATGAGATTCATTCAGGTCTGTGCAATGCAATGACCGCAAGACTGTGATCAAACCGTGCAGCAGTTGGGTCCTTTTTGAAGATATTTTACTTCAATTTAGCAGATGAGTGCAGGAAGGAAAAAAAAAACCCAGTCCTCCTCTTGTTAAAGGGGAACTCCAATTAGTTAACATATCAAAGTTTGTTTACAGATACCAGACAGTGTCCCGCATATATGATTAAAGTGGAGTAAAACATTTATCAGCTCCAGGGGTAAGTTCAGAAAATCTGATTAACAGCCTCAAGTGGCACCAAGTCCATCAGTGACTGTTGGCAGGTATCTGATGCTCAAGCAAACATTTCACTTGAAGACGTACAAAATAAAAGAAATGGGAAGAAATAGTAAAAGTCTGTGAAGTGTGAGTAAAGGTTCCAAGCCTGTGGGAAATGCTCACTCCCCTGTAAAGTTGTCCATCCGGTACATTCATGGATTCTCTTATTATTACAGACCCCAAAAAAATTAACGTTAGGTGAGACTGGTCTCTCTGTGGTTCCCTTGGGACCAGCATGTGTGTACATGCTTGTTTGTTCTGCATATCTCTGATGTACCTCCCACCACGACCCTGCATGGATAACATGCTACAAACAATGGATGCGTAGGATGACTAAGTATGACATAGCATCAACAGGTTGAAAGAGAAAGTTTTCAAGTAAATAATTCCTGTTGGTATCAAGGTTTAAGCGAGGTTTTTCACTCCATCGCAGGATAAAGCAGTGAATGATGGAGGGTCAAATCCTGGACAGGTTAGCAGCACATGACAAAATAAATAAATCATCCAATTATACACTCGCATACATTAGTCTAATTGAAAACCTAATATCTGTGTTTTAAGAATGGTCTGGTGGGACTTTGAACCCAGATCCTTTTTGGTCCTTAGCAGCTTTATCACAGTGAAGTCCAACAGAAGCTGTGCTCGAATGTGGTTCCGCTGGTGTCTCTAAAGCAGCTTCGACTGGTTATGCAGCACTCGCAATGTGGTGACAGAAAATATTAATTAATGCACAAATATTCTCTCCATGGGAAAACAAGGCCTATTTTAAAACAAGCGAATTAAGTCATTGCTGTTAAAGCAAAAGAGCTAAAGGTTGTCGGTCTGGCTATGATGCTGAAAACAAAACAGTACTGTTCTAGCAGGAACAATAAGTAGTTTTACAATGGTGATTTTGTTTTCTGCTGCGCTACCAGAAAGTTCCAGATGAGTTTATTTCTGAACTGGTGGACAGTCTTTTTGTTGTTTTGAGGATCTCCATCCTATATCCATGCATTGACTGTGTTGACACTGTCAACTGCCTTCTGTTCTCTGGGTGTCCGTGCATCCTTAAAAAGTCTTACATTTGTAAATAAATAAATAAAACAATGGAAATTGGCCTTAAATACGTCAATACATTTTGTAGTGGCTGAACCATTTGATCTCATATGCTCTATGTAGTTTACTTTTCTTGTGGGATGTGCAGACATCTTCCTTGCATCCTGTGACTTGAGGCAGTTGAAGGTACTGCTAAATAGCTCTTAACATGCCCCTGCTGGCTAGTTAGCGTTTTGCATCTCGTGTGGATAAGTGTACGTTTATTGGCAGTTTGCTGGCCAAAGTTCGGCTTCTCCATTGGATCCCTTCTGTTGCCAGCCCATACGATGCTACATTCACTTTCTGTGAAAACACTTGGCACTACTACTACTACCACTTAATGCAGTTTTAAGGCTGCAGGATAGATGAATGAATATTGAGCAAGATCCTCTCGCAGTGGGTGGGCAGTGAGTGAGGGAAAGTCAAAGCATCTGCAAAACATGAGATTCCAGTTCAGTAACACCTACAGCAGTTTCTCTCTGTTTCCTTTCATTTTTATCCTGTTACGTACTTCCTATTTGGAGAGATTTATGTTTGACTAGTAATAGACTCCCTAATCAGTAGGAGCTATTGGCTTGTGTTTTAATGATTCAGTAGGAGTCGTCAAAAGGATCAGCTATGATTTTGTCAAGATGTATTCCTCTTGGACAACAGTTCAAACCAACCATCTTCATGTAGCTTAATTTTATTTCTACGAATGCAAAATGTCCTCAGTTGGGACTACAGTGGAATCAACTAATGTCTCCGGATATGCAACTTATTTAAAAATGAAAGTGTAAGCCAGATGTCTGCTGTTTTCTTGAATCTTTGATTTAGGCTTGTCTTGGGGCTATTTTGTATTTCCCGTAATGCTGCATGTGCGTATCTGGTGAGGAGCGTTCTATAATTCACATGCAGTTGCTTTGTGGCACATGTACATAGCAGGTTTCATCAACCAGGATGAATATGATACAACCTCTGGGTCAACTTGAGTCAACAGTACTTTTTTTTATTTATTTATTTACCTATCTCCCCAACATGGAGGTAAGTCATCATCAAAGTACAGGAGCAGCAGCCCCAAGACCAAAGAGGCAGAGAGAACAACTCAGAGCACAGCGACTCCAGTATTGCTGACACATCCTCTAGCACAGCCAGGAACCCCTTCCCTCTGGGGGCCAGGTACCTGCACAAGCCCCCGGCAGCAGAGCTATCTAACTCTGAGAAGTAGGAAGCCCCCCACCACAGAGAGCCTCCAACCTGCCAGATGGGCAAAACACAATAGCTGGGATGCAGAAAAACCAATGAAGGGAGAGACACAGTGTCATCCAGCCCCATCAGAAGGAAGGAAGACCAAGGGAGCAGAGCTGCTGCCAGGATCCAGCTTAGTCTCCACAGCCCACAGGTAGTCTGTAACAACCCCCATCCTCTTTTTTTTTTCTGTTTTTCTGTGGACACATGCGACACCGGTTCGTAAACACGTTCAGGAACCGAAACAGGGTCCAACCTGCATTGGTGGAAAAGGCTAATATATGTTTCAAATGCAAATGGAGGATCGATCCAAGCAAGAGGTGGGATTACTGCCAGACACTCCCCCCATGTAATAACAGTCCCATATCCCACCTCGCCAAGACCACGACCCTATTGCTACGGAGTGTCAGGATTTTGTTTAGATTTATTGTCCCACTTAAGCCTTCTGCTGCTTCCTCAGGATACACCAGCTCCTCATGAACAGTGGAGTGTAGGAACGAGCAGCTACTACTCATGGACAATGGTGGCAACAACGGCAGGAGTTCTTTCCTGGATCAGTTCGATCGGTTGTCGGTTCGATCCCTGCTCCGTCCGTCTTCGTCGTTGTGTTCTTGGGCAAGTCATTTCACACGCCTTGCCTGCTGCTGGTGGTCTGAGAGGCCGGTGGTACCGGTGTAGGTCCGCCTCACCTCTATCAGCTGTGGTTACCGTCTAGTAGTTTGCCGCCATCAGCATGTGAATAGTGTGGAGTCCTCTGAACTTGACAAAGTACTATGAAAGTACAGACCATTTACCAATACTAAATTAAACCAAAACAATTAATGTTGTTAAAAACTACAAGTATTACAAGTGGTTTCTTCACTAAAACAGAGAAGATGCCACTTTAATGACAATTGCAGTCTCAAAATTATTCAACTCCTCATGAAAAGCAACTTTAGTATTCGGTAGAACAGCCTTTTGCTCTTGCAGCCTGCTGCAAATGTGATTTATAGCTTCTGGCAGTGTTTCTGAAAACTTTAGCCCATTCAAAGTGGCCAAAAGCCTCACGTTCATAAATATTCTTGGGCTTGCAGCTGAAACTTCCTTTTTCAAATCCCATCCGACATCTTCGATAAAGTTCAAATCAGGTGAAAATGAGGGGTACTAAGTTATTTTCCAGGATTTCTTCTGATTTCTTACAAACTTTGCTGGATTTTGAGGTTATTTTTGTGATCGTTGCCCTGGTTCGAGGTCGAGTGATGTCCAAGCTTCAACTTCCTCACAGACGGCATGTCGTTTTCTCCCAGAGATTTCTAATATTTAATATGATCAACCTTGTCTTCCACACGTTGCAGGTTTCATGCCTGTCAGGTTTTGATGCATCGCTCCACCGGACAGAATTCAAGCACTTCTTTATTGTGTGCAATCTCAACCTGGCTTTTTGGTGGTTTTGGGTCAGACTTCAGACTATCTTAATCCTCAGTTGAGACCTGATTGGCAAATCTGTCCCGTGAAGAATTTTATTCAGTCTGCAGCAGTAGTAGACAGCAGCATTTGGCACTGGATTTGGACTAAAGCCTTGTTTTAGTTTCACATTGACCAGTTAGCGTGTCATTATTTATCTTTGTTTATTTGAAACAGCAGAACTATTTCGATTGTGCCAACAAATTTAATTTGCAGCAGGTGTGTCGATTTGTTTTATGAACAAATGTGGCTCCCTTTCCATTTAAAAATATAAAATTTTATACTCCATTGTGGTTTTAGCTTAGCGTATCTTAATCATAGTCAAAAATGTGTTGAACTTGTTTCATGAAAGTGGTTTCTACGGCATTTAATCACAACAGACAAACATTCAATAAGGATTATAGTTAATCCATTCAATATATGATCTTGTTATTAGACTCAAGTTTTTTTTGTAATAATTCACAATCGCTGACACACAACACCATTAATTCCAGTGTTTTCAAATGAAACATTTCATGCTATCATTTCTCATTTGATATGGCTCTCAGCTGTCATAAGAACACGTTAATGAGTTGAACAACAATGAGGTGTGATGTGCCAGATAAGACACATAACACATAATCTGTTGATGTTTAACTAATAAGTCCTATCATTATGAATTATTAACGATTATATAGAGTTCTTAAAGCTCATTAGGATTAAATCAAAGTAATCCCTGGTGATTTATAGTCCAGGACGGAGCCACCTCTCGCTCATGCAGCTCCAATGCAAACACTGATGCATCTGAACGCAGCAGCTGCTGGAGAACCCAGACAAAAACAAACTGCAGGTGCATCAACAGACAGACAGACAGACAGACAGACAGACAGACAGCCGCCCTGTTGGAGCCAAAAACACTGAGAAATAAAAAACAACTTTCTTAAATCTCAGGAAGAGACCCACACAATCAAAAACAGAGCGTAACTGGGATTTTTTTTTTTGTTGTTGTTTTGTTTTGTTTTTCTGTTGCTAGGCAACTGGGTGGGGACGACGACGAAAAAAGCGATTTGCTGTCAGTCACTCGGCCAGCTGTTGTTTTTGTGTTGGCTTGCTGCGATTTTTGGCTACACAAGTCCTATCTAAGACAGGAGAATGGTTACAAAACAGCTCCGGCTTGCTTCAGAGCTGCTCCAGTTCCTCCGGTCGGCCCCGTGTCTGCATTAGTGCAGCTGGTGAGCAGAGAAAAGGAGCAACAGAAACAACAAGCACAAAAAAATAAGTCAGATTTGTTTCAACTCGGGGAAGCTTGGGGCACATTTCCATAAATATGAGAGATACCTAAAGCAAAGGAATGCAAAATGCATCATATCCAGGAGCAAGCACATTGTTTATGAAGCCCCAGGCTAATGTTTCCATAAGTGAGCCATCCCTTCCTTTTAATCGTCTCCCGTCAATTATCATTCGACTTTGACTTGCAGAGTTTTACAGAGCTGCATTGTGCTGCAGAGGTCTAACTGTCCTGTACTTCGTTCTCAAATAGTCAGATAAGTCAAGTCAATAAAGGCTTGTACACTGCTCTTGAGGTCTTCTTGTTTACAGTCTGCTGTCTTGTCTCGAAGTCCTAATTGGACAAGAACGTCAGAATTTTGGCCCTGTTGTGATTGTTACAGCAGTTGTTTTTTGTCAAATCATTTCATCTACATGATCAGCAAATCTAGCAGAAATTCAGGTGTTGGGGGCGGGGGAAACTTGTACTTTTTTATTTGAGTTTTAAATGCCACAGTTAAGACTTCCTTCAAGACAGCAGAGTTGCAAAAGAGCATTTTGTTTTCTTAGCAAAGTGATTGACTTGCAGCACAGTTAAATTTCTGCTTTTGTGTCTCTCTTGTAACCATGTTCCTGATACTTGTTGTGTTCACAACTGAACCTACTATATAATAACACAAAATTCACCTTGTAACTTCAACAAGAGTGTCTTGAACATACACCCAACATGAAACTGGACTGTTTTTGTGATCTGAGGTTCAGTTTCTATCTGTTGCCACCAGATTGAATCAGGGCCAATGTGTCACTGGATCTGAAGTGGATTAGACCACTGAGGTCCCTGTGTGTTCACTCTCATCACTGTCAATAGCAAACCCGTTGTTGGAAAATTTCTACGTTGTGTAGTTGTTCAGCTATAAAGAACAACTAGAGGGGAGGAAACATAAAGAAAAAGGGTTAAATGCACCAGTGAGATTACATCCAGTTTGAGTTAAGATTTAATAAATAGTATCAAATAAAGTTGCATCATTTTATGACAATAGGTACTTCAAAAGTCTGAGCTGTTTGACGTTTTAACAGTTTTATTGAACAAAAAGAGAACGTGGCTACTTTTAAATTAAACATGAGCAGTCAATCATTTTTCCATTTAACATTCTTTTGTGCGTCTCCCCGTGTTTTTCAAGCAGAGATCGTTTTATTGAACGTTCAAAGCTGTTGCAAACACTTGTCACGCGAAATACTTTCAAATCTTTACAGCTCCATTTGCTAAGATAATTTTTTTATTATTATTATTATTTTTATCTAGTCTCTGATAAAGGGTCACAGAGTGATAAGAAGTAGATTTGTCAGGAATTATTTTTGACGTTTTCAATTTTTACTGCCTACTTGAGTTTTCTTTCTCTGGAGTATGAACAAACTAGTCACTTTTCACATCAGAACATTAAATGCTGCTATTTTGTTCAAATCCACACTGTGTATATGAAGGGGCACTTTGGAGCTTCCCTTGGCATCAGTGCATCACCTGAGCAGCGACTTAAACATTTGAAGCAACATTTTTATAATGAGCTAAGGACAGAGAGCCTAAAGTGGTAGCAGGCGACATCCACTGGGATGCATTCTCATATTTCTCTCTTTTTTTCCCCCGGATGACATGTGATTTATTCATTATTTCACTTTGCATATTGCACCTATTGCATTATCATTAGTCGTAACAAAGTTATCCTTCATCCCGTATATTGGCAAGGAAATATAATCTGACAACTTCCTCCTTCTCTTTGAAAGCTGATGCTGAAGACTTCCATCTGCAGTGATTTGTGATGGCTGTTTTTTTTTTTTTTTTTAAATACCATCATATAAATCTGTCATAGTGAACAGAATGGTGTGGCCAAAATATTTGACAGTGACAAGAATGGCGTTGTAAATGTTGAAGGAGGAGGGAGGAGGCCTGTTAAACCGTTTACAGATTGCTATAAGTGTGTGTTTGGCACACACTTATAGCACACTTACACACAACGCATCTGCCTAAATGCGTTGTTTAAGCTCAAAGTTGCCATCAACAGGAATTCCTGCAAACTATTGTATGAAGCTTGTGGAAGTAAGACGAGCTCTATGAAATACTAAGGAGAGAAGTGTAAGCTTCTGAATTTGAAGAAATTTACACAAATATATACTTTTTTTATAATTATTTACAATTTTGGTTATGGTAACTAAAAAATATGAACTGTTTAGTGTCCAGTGAGAACAAAATGCTGTCTTTCTGTATAATGTCTGTCAACATATGCTTTAAAATGTACATTTATATGTTGGTACCCTGAGCCAAATTAGGGAAAATATGTAATACATTCAAACTTGCAAGCCTGATTTTTGCTTTTAAAAACCACGGCTGTACTCTACAGGGTCACTGTCTGGATCTAAGTGTTCTTTTACGAAGTTATTATGGTTTCTGTCATTAAGTTCATTTATGTAGCTCAAAACGGGGGAAAGCCTGCCCTCATGTGTTCTTTTCAGGAATTGCAACCTAGCAATCGTTTTGAAACAAAACTTTATTAATCAGTAGTAGCAATCAAGGGGACAGTAGCTTGGTGTCGGTAGCATAGATCTATGCACATAGATACATGTTTGGCTGTAAAAGTGCAATTTATTCTACACATACTCCTTTATTGTATTTCCTGTCTTATTTTCAGTTTCACCCATTTGATTGTCAATAAACCTGCTGACAATGGCCTTCGGTCTTCAGAGTTTTGATATGAGAAAGGTGTTGGCTAGCCTTCGCACCAGACATGCACCAGGAACGGCACACTAAGGTTGTCCCCACATTAAACCAATGAGAAACAAGTAACAGGGATTAAAACACACCATCAATCCATCACAGATAAACTCCATTTCAAGGTCAATCTGTAGCCACCAATTCGCCAAACAAGCCTAATTTTTCTTCTCGCAAACCCTCAAGAACCACCCACCATCACATCCCACACACAAGAGCCACAGGGTGAGTTGCCTACATCAAATCACAGCCGCAAGTGAGATAAGCTGGCTGGGTCACCAGACAGGACCACCGATCTAATCAGTGAATAGGGCTGGCAGGACGGAGGCAAAGACACACGAAGCTGTGTCCAGCAATTTGACCAATCACAGGCAGGGGACTCGCATAGTTAATCAAACTATGTGGGCAAGCAGTGCACTGACCCAAGGTTGTAACAAAGGAATAGGAGATGTAATGAAGTTTGCACACTCGCTAACAAAGCTTAAAGAGTCTTTCAATGCTTCGGCCATGTTCAGTGCTGGGTTAACGCGTCCCTGGCTACTCAGAGATACTTTCCGCTTTTGCTTTGTAGTCACACTGAAGTGTTTCTGGTCATAAAAGTAATTTTAATAATCAGATAAGATTATTATTTTAATGGGATTTTCAAAAATATTTTTCATTTATTAATGAAATAAAGCTGGCATCCCAGTTAAAGAACATTTTCCACAGCTCTTCATTATAGGGTGTTGTTTAATTCAGTCGCTTTGGAGGGTTTTCAAGCATGAACAGTCTAAGGCCACAGCATCTCAGTCAGAGCTTGCGCCAGACTTTGAGTAGGCCACCCTAAAGCCCATTAAGAGGTGCACTTTGCCATATTTACTACTGGAGAACCCAAGTGAGCTCGGATTAGGGTTACAAACTGATGGTCAAATATTCTGACAGAGAGCAGAATTCATGGTTGCATCAGCTGCTGCATTCAGCCTGGTCCTGACGCAGCAAAGCAGCCACAGACCATCATACTGCCACCACCATGTCAGTGTGATGTTTTTTTCTTTTTTTTGTAATGGTATTTTTGGATTGCCGTATTAGGTAACATAAACTGAAGTTTGTATTATTTTTTTGGAAGCAATCACCCATGACTTCAAAATTTCACCACTTTCTTTCTTATTACTTAATCACTGATATTGATTGAGGGAGTCGAGGCGTGCCGAGCTTCACATGGTGTTTCGGGCTCCGTTGTGAGTTCCTAATGATGGAGGGTTTGATGTGTTCTTGGAGAAAACTTAGGACGTGAGAAAGAAGTGCGTCACTGAATTCAAAGTTTTGTCTATTGTCAGTAATGGCTCCCAATGAATTCTTAGAGGTGACTCTGCAACAATTTTCAGATGTGTACTGTATGGTTTTCCGAGATCTTTTTGCCTCCTCCATATTGGTTCAGTTTTACATGGTTACTCGATTCAGGTCTGGCAGTAGCAATTGTCAATTGAACCAAATCATGTGATATACACGGCAAAATCAAAATGAAACAAGAGGGGCAGTAATATTTTCCCATAGGACCAGGCTGGTCTGGACAGTGTACATCCCTTTATAAACAAATTTATCTTATTTTTTTAGCTTTACATTCAACCTATATGCTTTTAATTATCAGAATGACAACCTGGCAGCTTGTTGTGTCTTATACAAAGAAAAAAAAAATCTACAAGCTTGCTGCATTTGTGACGTCAATGCGAGTTTATCTCGTAGCACCGTGATTTATTCCACTATGTCAACATCATCTGGAATCATGATGAAGAGTGAGGAGACCGGGGAGCTGAAACGATATTACTACCCTGTAGGAGTTGTTTGCAGATCCAAAATTCCTCCGTTTTACTCTGCTTTAAGCCTAGGTTGTCAGCAAAAAAAAAAAAAAAAAAAAAAAAAAAAAAAAGAAAAAAAAAAAAAGAAAGAAAGAAAGAAAGAAAGAAAGAAAGAAAGAAAGAGAGAAAAATGCTCCA
Source organism: Poecilia latipinna (assembly GCF_001443285.1). Lineage (NCBI taxonomy): Eukaryota > Metazoa > Chordata > Actinopteri > Cyprinodontiformes > Poeciliidae > Poecilia > Poecilia latipinna. Next base: position 248,613 of record NW_015113148.1, on the reverse strand, counting down.
GAATATATCTGCTTTAGATATTGCTGAATGAATAATTAAAAACCTGAGCTTCACACGTCAAGAGATGGTGATGTGTACATCACTTTGAACAAGCTGCAGAGGAAATGAATAAATACATAAATTGTGTCTGAGTGTGTGTTTGTGACGCACGCAGGCAAGGAGGCCACAGAGCTGAAATTACACAAGGGGATGAAAGCAAGAGGTAATTTTAAAAGGAGAGGATGAACTGTCAGAAAAGCTCCTGGGTTTTATTTTTTTTTTGCCCCCCCGCTCTCCGGGAGTATGGCATGTTTAGGCAGAGCATTCGCGAGATGACACAGCCAGGCTTTTTAACAGAGAGTAGCACAAACGCCTTCAGAGTGGTGGTGGTCTTTTTTTTTTTTTAACATCTTCACAAATTGCATTATTGTAATTTAATCATAACGTTAAATGTGTTATACTTGCCGTGGGACTGAGTCTGTAAAGAAATGGACAAATATCGAAGCAAGAAGAGCTTCTCTTCCACACTTCCAGCCAGGAGACAGCCTGATGTACCGTGTGTGTGTGTGTGTGTGTAAATATATGTTTGTCAGTGTGTGTGTGTGCATCACACACTGTATAGTGGTTCGCCTCCACAGCTGATATCTCTGAGCTTCCTTCTTCATGCTAACTTTCCCTCTCTAATTGGTCACAGTTCAACTTTGTTGTGAGGAGCAGACAGTTCTCTCTGTCTGCAGGTCAGAGAGTCGAGTGGAAAAGCAAAGTGGAGTGTTTCCTCTCAGACAGCGAACAAATTAGATAGAGATAACGTTCGCTTTGAGTTTGTGAACACACATACACTGATAGGGCAAAACATTACGACCATCCGCCTGATGGTGTGGCGGGTTTTCCCTTTCTGCTACCGAAAAGGCAGTGAAAGCCGTGTATATGTCTCTGAACGGTGCTTAAAAAAATAATTTAAACAAAAAGCTTAAAAGAAATTAAATCAGAACATGATGACATAGTAAAAGTAACGTGGCACCTTTCAACATGTGTTCATGTGATAAATCATTAAATCATGTTGGGAACAGATGTAAAGGTATGAGATATATCTAGATTTCAGCCATGGCTCTAGTGTTCATCATCGTCAGCCAATAAGAGAAGATGTCTTAATTAGGTGATGCAGCGACAAGCCTCATACATATGTGGCGTGTTTGGTAAATTGCAGTGGGTTATTTGATTGATTCAACAGTTTATGAATGACAAACTCACCTTTCGCACAACGTTGTGAGACTAAATGTGTTTCTGCTTAAACAAACTGGCAGTCAAAGTGTTTCCACTGCAGCTTTGTGAAACACAAAAACCACCTCAACTTAGTGCAAACACTTTTTAATTAGCACTCTTCTATTAATCAAATTCCAATAATTTTCTGATCAATCAAAACACAGCTTCTGAAACAAAGTTCAAAAATTTGACAGAACTTGATGCTCCACACTGCGCTTTGCTTACCTTCACATCAGGAGCCACATGGGAGGAGTTTTAATATACATGGGAAAAAAAGAAACAAGGTGACAGCAGTTTAACAATTAAATAATCAATGTAATGGCTTCTCTTATCCTTATAAATCGCCAGCGCACAGTAGATTTGTGTCGTTTAGCGTGCTCTTTGACCTCTTTGACCCACTTTCAAACCGCCGAGTGCAGATAACAATAGAAAGGCAAGCGGCATGACAAGTCGCATAAAGTGACTCCACCCCTAGCAGCCTTCGCATCTGACTCTTTTTATTTCCACCTTGTTTGAGCTGGCGTCTTGAATGCAACAAAGTCGAGGCCAGGGGACTGTCTGTAACAATGAGGCAGGTCTGTCACTCACCCTGTGTGTCTGCGCGCTTCCTTTCCACCCAAGGGCCCACCTCTTTCCATTAGGCTGAATAAATGAGGTGCCAATCAGCCGGTTGAGGCTTTGACTCTGCACGGAGCGCAATGAGGGATGTTTGTGCTGAAGGCAGACACGAGGATTCGCTTCACATTGTGGGAACAACACACAGGCGCTTGCACCTGCGCCGAGCGGGGATCTCAGGTGGGGTCGTCGGCTCCTTCTCAGAGTGCAGCGGCAGAACAAAGAGAGGCAGATAAAGGAAGCATATGTCGCACAGAACAGATGCAATCCCCCCGTGGGTCAACAACTGCTGTTTAAATGTGGTTTTCAATCATCCCTTTAAATGTTTCAATCCACTCAGGCACACATTAAAGGTGAGTTATCTTCAAACCACACAGATCAGTCGGTTTAAGTGCTTCTGATCAGAATGACTCCAAGCTGGTCAGTTTATTCGAGGGTGCACTACACACACACACACACACACACACACACACATATATATGGCAATATGTGGGCTCCGCTTATAAAATGGAAAAAGCCCCCCTTGTTTAACATACCATAACCTTTTTTACTCTTCAGAGAACAGAACAAGCGTTTGCGATTAAGAAGTACAGAAAACCACATTATTGTCATTTTAAACTGGCAAACAAATTAGGAATAACCATAGTGAACAACTCCATATTTTCTCAGTTCCAAGGTGACAAAAGGAGCAAATATAGCAGACAGAAAACTATAGGTAATTCTGGGTCACTAACAACTTTGGGCCAAAGATCACTCACTGAATCACATCAGATTATAAAGTACTGAAGTCGTATCCATGTACAAACATGAAGCTGATGCAGTGAGTTGAGGACGTTTGTGATATGATCATGTTTCCTTGTTGTGGTCATGCTAGCAGGTGTGAATGATTGACTGTCATGTGAATAATTTTATTCCTTTTGCTCCACTTGTGTTTTGCCATGCAGATGGATTACATTAGTTTTAATAGATTCTTATATTTTATTTTAATGTCTGTGTTGTAATTTATCTTGTTTTTACTGTTTGCACTATTTGTACACTGACAATAATGGCGTGGTTAATTCAATTTAACCTCGTTTGGTGTTACCTTCAGTGTTAGCAAGGCAAATTACTCTTTGTCGAGGGACCACAGATGAAAAATTAGCTTTTGGGCCAATTCTGGTGCATTTACAGAAATGTTCATTAGTGTAAACTGTCTGCGTCAAATAAGTTAGTAAATTTCACATTTCATCTGCAGCTCCTCCAGAGTCATCACTGGTCTGTTTGGATCAAAGTTGTGCCATACTCTTTGAACTTTCAGATGATGACCGATTTGTCAATTCTACATAAATAACTAGAACTGATGAATATATTATAAAGAGCAATGTGTCAAATCTGTCATGTTTGTGGCTTAAGGGTCTGGAGTACAGAGCAAAACTTCAGTGACAACGGAGAAAATGCATAAAGAGTACTGACTTAGAAAGGTTCTTTGTACAATATAATTTTCCTGAGGTGCGACTGTGGCTCTGTGGGTAGAGAAGTCGTCTTGTGATCGCAAGGTTGGAGGTTTGATTCTGGCTTCCTCCTGCCACATGTTGGTGTGCCCCTGGGCAAGGCACCTAGACCCAAACTTCATATCGGTGTGCAAATGGGTCAATATGACTCTAGTGTGAAAACGATCAAAAAATCATATATAAGTTCAGCCCATTTACCAATAATTATTGCAGGGATCAAAACAGAATATGACAAGACCTGAACAGAAGGAAGGAAGAAAACCAAAACCCCAAACAGCAACATGACACCGGACTTTTTTTTTTTCCTCATTTTTCTACACAAAGCCACATCAGTTTGAAAGCTTAAGCTTCAGAGCAGGACAGTTCAGGGAAATTATAGCTGGATTTGCAAGTGACCGCCCTCCGGTCCGCTCGGCCCTTAGATCATGAGCAGCCTCTCCTCCTGATAACTTCCCCCTCCGCCGGCAGCTGAGCCTTTTTTTTTTTTTTTGTAGAGCACGTGGGAGCAACAATGATTAATGTAGTTATAAAATTGGTCGACCAACTTTTAAGTGTTACACTAGATCATCTACTAAGAGAGCATCACTGTGTGCGACGAAGCGACAGGACTCTTTCAGAAGAGCATCTCGGGCAAATCTCTCCCACTTTGAAGCTCTGTCGTCTGACCGGCTCTTGGTGAAAATCCTCAACGCCTCCAAAGTGTCGTCCTGCTGAGGTCATATTTTCTTTGAGTCCTTTAAACAGTTGGCTGCTGGTTCTGTGACAGCGATTTAATTGGCGTTTTCACTTTGATGTGGCCGTGAGCGCGTGGTTTTAACCATTTGACGACGCAAAAACAGACATGTTTCAGTGAGCATTTGATCATATTTACTCCCAATGGCGCCGGATTACTTGAATGTCAAATGGGAAAGCAGTTCTCTTTAAAAACCTGCAGCTACAAGTGTCTTCAGTTCCCAAATGCCTGCAGTGTTGTTTAAACAGAGTGATGCAACATGGTGGTAAACATGCTCACGTCCTATTTTATTTTCCTTTTCTTATTCCTGACTTCAAATTGAAAACAAGCCAGAGAAATTATCAATGTTTCATACATCATCTGTGATTCTGAAGCATACACATAGACCATATATAAATAAAATCCCTGTAGGGTGTTTTTTTTTTTTTTACTTGCTCCCTCTTTATATCAAGAAATGTTTTGATTCTATAATCACACTGACGTATTTGATCTTATTGGACTGCTTTGCCATTTCATTTTAACAGTCTATTTGTCTTCTGCATTGACTGGCTTTACATTTACGCCAACTGAGCTCAGACACTTTTTAAAAGTGTGAATGCTGTAAAGTGAAATTTGAACACATTTGGAAATTAGAATGAAAAATCACATTTGCACCATTTCATATTTTATTTGTTGGTCCAACCTGCAAGGGATTCCCCCCAAACATCAGTGTCATGGTGTCTTTTTTTCCCCCTGGAGGAGATTTATGTGTCTTATTATCTAAAAAGGCTTTAAAACCCTGTGTGCACAGCAGCAAACAGCACCCAGTGGCTGTGAGAGACTAGCGGGTGAACATATTAGAGAGGGCCATTAAACACCTTAAGAGCAGGATATTTCCCTGAGGAACAGATAGAGATCACAAAACAGAGCTAAACAGAAGTGAATATTGGACTTCGGTATCTGTCGGGTAACAAGTCCACCACGATAACAGGGATACGTGATGACACATTGGCGTTATCTAGTGTTGGACAGATATTATGCAGCCCCTGGGAGCAAGCTGAACCCATCACCCGCGAGCAGGAGCGTCTCTCGCTGCCGTTTATGTTTCCTGAAATAAAATACGATATTGTTTCTCAGTGCCGTTGAAGTCCGCACCGCATAAATCAAACAGGGTACTTAACAAAAACAAACAAAAAAAAGACTTCAAACCGTGTACGTTTTGGGTTAAGTGACTGCATTGCGAGGTTGATTTTTAAACAGTTTGGAAGGAAGGAAGGAAGGAAGAAAGGAAGGAAGGAAGGAAGGAAGAAAGGAAGGAAGGAAGGAATGAGTTAACTCCTCTTCCCTTTTCAGCCTGACAACAGTTGGCAAACAACGAAGCCAAAACAACAGGGAAATGATGTGCCTGATCATGCAATTAGCAGCAGCTGTGCAGGTTACAATTAGCACAGGCTGCAAGGAAGAAAGCAAACCACAAAGCGAAGGAGGCAAAAAAAAATATTTCCAAGCCTTTAATTTCACTCAACTCTGCTCAGCAAACAGCAAAATGCCTTTCGATAGGCGCATCACAGTGTGTTTTCTCTTTGTTGTTTTCATGATTTAGTTTTAGACAATGAATATTGCGAAAGCAGCTGGAACTTAATTCCATCGTCTCTTCTTGCCGTAGGTGAATCGTTTTGTGGTAAAATTAACATGGATAAAATTATTCACTCCTCTGCAGCAATCTGAACGAGGCTTGAATTTTACACAGCTCTGCTGTGCTTATGTTTCATACGGTCATGCATTGAGCAGCTGAACAATAAAAGAGCCACGCTTTGGACCTCCTGCATTCATATCCTGAACAATAAGGAATGGAAAGATGGTGGAGTAGTCTCTCAAACTGCACCCAAGTTTGATTTGTGCTTTACTTTGAACTTAGGCTGGATAATTTGGTGTATGATTATATAACTTTATGGTCTGAATACAGAACATATAATGTTGCTATACAATGTTCAACCCTCTAATGCAGATAAAAAAGTGACACTATGTTCCTCACACAGAAGCACAGAACCAACAAACTCAGCAGCTGTCTGTTGGCATAATCCAACTAAAAATATATTTTTAGCCAGTTCAGTTCCTAATGAAATCTAAGATTTTGTTTGGCCGTTCATTGTTGCAAAAAATAAATAAATAAATAAAGTAAATTAGACTGAAAATGGTATCTGTGAAAAACAGCCATAACTCATGAACTAAGACAAATACACATTTCTGACCAGAAATCAGACCACAGAGGTGATACGCTAAATTTACTGCCGCACATATGCAAACATAGTGAACAACACTGTATAATGAGCAAACATTACAATATGTTCAATTTATTTTCTTTCAACAGAAAAGAACAAAAACAACACTGCTTCGATTGCCAAAGAAGCCAGATGCCTTGTAAATGGCTGCGCTGCATTAAGAAAGCTGATGCTAAAACATCTGTACTGCTGGGTTTCACTTATCTGCCTTCGAATCAAATGAACAAAGAAAAATGTAAGGAACGAACTTGTCTGGCGATGTCTGCTCCATACCACACAAGGCTCTGGGTTTGCGACTTGAGAGATTAAGTCAATTAAAATGTTAACGATAAACCCTGATGCTGCCTTTGTCTTTCTACCTTTGCATGTCTGCTGCCAGTAATAAATCTGACCAATGTGAAATGATCTCGCTCAAACACATGCGAACATCACTGTCCTTCAATCCCTTCTAGCCAATAGGTGGGTGAAAACAATTATTAGTTTTAAAAAAAAAAAAAAAAAAAAAAACACAGCATCAACAAAAAGGATTCTGCCAAAGGTTAAATCTTTTTTATTTTTTTGCTCCCACTAGGAAACGTATAACAGCGAGTTGAGAAAACAACTCGGGAGTCAATCTTAGACGGTTTATCTTTTCCTTTTTGTTTGTTGCATTTTCTGTTTGTAAAACGCACTGCACTGTGCAGGTTAAATCACACACATACGCTGTTCAGGCCTTTGCTTGTTATCCATGTGAGCAGACCCCCTCGCTGCACACATTGGATTCATGTGAGCCACTACTGACAGTGACATATGAGGCCTTGTTGTCGTTTTTTTCTTTCCCCTCCGTTTTGTGGGTGTGATAGATCCACTGCTCCTCTCAGCTGTGTCTCTGCTGGCTGTTCCTGATGAGCGCGCCGTGGGAATGTTGGAGAACCTTCAACAGGATGTCGCTTAGCGAGCTCCCGGATCGTCGGCTAGGCGCTAAATAGCGTGTAGGGAGATTACATCACAGCTGATCTGGTCCGGCTAGTGGTGGATCTGAGTGCAGCTCGACACACGACGGCAAATTTAAGGAAATTTGGAATGGAGCATGAGTTCTTCAAGTCCATTAGGTTGTCAGATTGTTTAGGACGGGCTTTGATTTTGCTTTTTATCCTCGCCTGTCGTTCGTCAAGAGTGAGGCGAGGCTGTTATCATGTAAAGGAAATGGAAATCAAGTCCTAGCCCGGTCCACAATTGCGTGGGAGGCTCTGTGAGTGGGGCATAAAAGAGAATAGGTTTTTATCAATTCACACTAAGTGGGTTTCAAGGACAAGGCCAATAATACTCCGGCAGCACATTAAGATAGGCCTGGCTAAATGAATGCGAACAGACTATTTGGGTTTCGCTTGATGAGAACATTCTCCTAACAATTTGAGTTCACTTTGATGGTTTCATTGTTTGACAAGGTTGCTTTTTTTTTTTTTTTTTTTTTGGCCCAGAAATCACAAGAATATTGCTATGTTTTTTTTTATAACAGTATGTGCTTTTTTCCACAGAATGTCTGTAATGTGCTGTCTCTGCAAGAGAATCGCCAATGAAGCTTCTTTGGCTTCTCATAACGATGAGCGCCACGTTTCAAACCAGAGGCAGGATTAAAACAGCCTCACTCTAAAATTTCTCCATGTGAAATCTGTATGAAAGTATTTTCTTTCGCTTTGGTGTACAGTGCTCATCGATTATTGCTCACAGGATTGTGTATTCTTTCTTTTGAGAGTTCACACCCTGCGTGTTCTCGCTTCAGATCTTGTGTATATTTCATATGTAAAGATTCACACCGAATTTTTGTTTCTGACTGCCGCAGCTGTGTTATGTTTATTTGCTTCCTCGTTGAATTTACCATCAGGTTTTCATTTTTTTTCCAGATCTTGCCAGTTGTCATTACTGTGTGTGTGTTGTAAACAGTGGCGGTTTTCAAAACGGGACACACTGGCGGTCTCCCAGGGCAGCACTAAGTGGGGTGGCACAAAACATAGGAAAAAAATGTGTAGATCCATCACTTGCTAAGTTTTTGACTTTTAAATACAGGTGCAGGCAGACTGTTTCATGTTCTTTGTTCGGGACCGAATTGCATTTTATCCCACCTCAGGATTCAGACATTTCCTGCATTTTGATTTGGGATTGGATGTGGACAAGAGGAGGAGCTCGACCAGCTGTGATTCAGCCAAGGACTGCTGTGCTGTAGCGTACGTTTTCTTCATAGCAGCCACATTTTTTATAGTTAAACTTCTGTTAAATGTAATGTTCTTGTGGTGAGGTATTTAATCAAGTTTGCTCGCCTCTGGCTTTGCTCCTCATTGAAAATGTTTCGCTTCGTGTGAATGAAATATTATTAAAGATTTCATTGAAAAAGGGGAAACTTACAAGTCTTGAAACATGAAGAAATAGGATATGAAGAGATGAGAGAAAGTGAGAGAGACGCCCGAGTCCAGATAGCAGAACTTCCTCATCAGCAGTCATTCAGCTCTGCAGAGGCCTGATGATCAGTTCGTTTGATTCGGGTGTGTTGGAGAAGAGAAGCCTCTAAAGGTTGAGAGGTGGTATGGTAGGTCTGCAGTAAACCAAAGGCCAGCACTAATCCAAGGAGACTAAATCCTAATGCTGAAAGAACAAAAGACATGAATAAACTTGGAAACAAAACACAGAGGAACGAACTGATGGGGTAAACACCATCTGGACAATAAACACAGAAATGAACGGGATACTGCTAACCTAAATGGCCTCAATAGCAATCACAAACCCAGAAAATAATCAGAACCGAAACACAGAGAAGATCCAAAACACAAACACTAGTAGATCATAGCTGTTTTTCAGGAGTTTTGTGGCACTAGTGGCCGTTATTTGCAATATTACAGGAAATGGGCAGAGAAAGAGAGAGGAGGGGAAAAGACATGCAGCAAAGGTTTCGGGGTCGGGAATGCGACCCCACTGTATTCCTGGAGGTTATGGAGAGTTTGTGAACCCGTCAATGGCAGATCCATTTCTGGCTCAGGTTCAGTTTCAGGCAGTCTTACACAAGCAAAGTATAGGAACTGGGTATTTTCCAGGTCTGTAGTTTTAAAAACAAAACAACAAAATAAAATTACTTCCTTTCCCAAAAGTCCTTAACAATATGTCCATCCATCTTAACCTGTCTTTTCTCTTCACTGGTTTCCTTGTTGCTTCTGTATTTTCTTTTTGTTTGAATCTTAATCATTTCCTATCCTAAATAGTCCAGTTGCCTTCAGAAATAAAATAATCTTATTGTATATACTGGCTGATATTTTACTGACTTTTAACTTTGACAGCCAATCACCACTTTTCTTACCAAAGGGTTAGCAAAACTGCCACGTCAAAAAGGTCTGAGTGGTTGCATTGCAAGAGGGAACCAAAAAGCGGAAATAAAAAATAAAAAAATAATAATAATAATAATAAAATACACAAATACATAGGGTGACATTGAACAATGAAAACCCAGCAGGAAAAATAAACACTGAGGGAGGTAATCAGAAGTTAACAACAGGTGTGTTAATCAGGAAGCAAGAGTCGGTGGGGGCTGAAAGCACGCTGGACTGAAATGAGCAATGTGCAGATCAAATAATTAAACACACAAATCACTACAGCAACAACAAAGAGTCAAACAATAAACTAAGCTATAAAAAAAACAGTAAATGAAAATACAAAACAAAACAGCAAGGTACCACCTGCATAAACAGAACCAGAACCCCCTAATCATAGGTTTTTTGTTTTTTTTTCTATTATCTTATTTACATGGTAGTGGTAATAACACAGTTATATCAAAAAAGATTTGAATGTTGCAAAATTGTTCAGTATTTGTGAAATATTTTAAGTCTTTTTTTTTCTTATAGATTTCATGATTATGGTTTACCTATCATGAAAAACATGTTTTTGAATAAAAGGTAAACAACTGAAAACACATGGTGTAACACCTGAATCAGCTAATCGCTCACTTCCTGTCTGGCTCAGCAGGCTAAACACCCGTTTAACGTATGTCCAGCAGACGGTCATTAACTGTATTTACACCGGCCATACAATTGCGCAATTTGACATTTTGAAAATAAATTTGCTTAATGGAAAAATACCAATGTTTCTATTAACATCTTCATCAATTTTGTCTTCAAAAATGTGAAAATTTTTGAAGACAAACCTGTTAGAGGACATTGTTCTCTATTCATCTGTTCAGTAAAATGTTCAGATTCAACAGACATTTTAAGGAAAACAATGTTTCTTTAGACAAGGGCTTTTTACTTAAGAGACATGTTCTAATAGCACTGAAGTGTTTTCCAATTATTTCCCTCTTTACTTCGTTCGGCTAACTCCCTTTTTTTGCTCTGCTGCTTTTTTGATTGGAGCAATTAGTGGTTATATCTGCATAAAAACACAAAAAGCACCGTCTCCTACAAAAAAAAAAAAGTCAAGCTGGGTGTCTATGCTTTAGTTTATTGCAGTTCTAAGAGATATTTACCCTGTAATTCCCTAAGAGGTATAAGGCCTGCAGAGGTAAAAGCATCTGCAAAAACAAGAAAAAGCTCAGAAGAAATTAGATTGTTCTTTTTTCCTCCGTGCCCCATTAATCATCTCACAGTCTCCTATATTTGTCTGGAAACTCTTTGTGCTGCAACTGTAGAGCTTAGCTATGTCAATATGAATGGCAACAATGGAGCACAGTGCAAAAGCAGTGACGCATCGGCACCGATAGACAGACATTGTGAATAAAATGAAAAAAAAAGGTACGTTTCAAAGACAAATACTTGTGCTTTTTCTCCGGAGGTTAAAATGTTTTCCTTTATAGGCTGACATTTAAAGTCAACAGAATAAAGTGCAGGGAAGCTTTATCCAAGCGGAGATGGTACATGACACCCTGTACAGACTGAAGGACACCAGAGGGTGTGTGTGGTGCAACAACAAATATGGTAATGTGAAAAATATGTGTTTATTCTGTGAATCAAACCTCTTCCCCTCACAACTAACCCACTTCCTGAAATAGATCCGCTCCATTCACTCTCTGTAGTCTTCCAAAGAGAGAAAAAAAAAAAAAAAACGCTTCTGGCTGCCCATGTCCTACATAATGCAATTATGTAAACCAAACCAAGAGAATTAAAAAAAAATAAATAAAAAATCATATCACACAATCAATGAGAGTCGATCATTGGGGGCGGAAGAAATATAGATGCACAAACATATATCAAAGCCAAACAAAGTTTCGCAGCACACTTCGATATCTGCGTGATTTTTTTTTTTTTTCCCAATCCTGATAAATTCATTTTTGAGATGAAGAAAATTATAAATACAAATGAACTGAGAAAACACTCTCCACTGTTCCTCTAACGGCGCGTTGCTTCTTCGAGACGAAGACAGCGGCTATTTTCTGTTGCATCAAGAAAAGCGTTTCATGAAATGCCTCTCAAATGATTTTCTCATCTTCTCCGGTAGGCAGCGGCTAATGCTGATGCTGTTACCACACAAGTCTTTGAGTGAGGCAAAAAAAAAATAAAAAATGGACACAAGTTGAGAGTAGCTCAGCAACCCAAAACCTCGAGTTGGTGATTTGTGTAGGTCCTATCTGTTCTGGCAGTGTGTCCGTCACACAGCTCGTTGCCTTAGCTATTAGCGGAAACAGCCACTGAGGATGTCTCCATTGGTTTTATGGATTCAGTTTGGGACAGTTTGTGCCATTAAAGCAACATTTAATCAGGCAGGAAATGATATTCATTTTTCTTTCTCTTAAGCTGTGATGGGTCCCAGAGACGTTCATGATTCTATCAATTGTGTCAACTTGTCCAGATGCGTAAGTTGGTCTTTATTGCTTGCCTGTATATTAAAGTTTGTTTCAAAACAAAACATAAAGGTCAGGGGTCAAAAAACAGAGCGCAAGACCAGTTTGCGTACTGAGCAGTCGGCAGGAATAAAGTGTGGATTTCGGGGAGGCCCATTTCTGTTTTATTTTGGAGTAAGACTATAAAAATTGACTATATACATAAACTTTCTTGTTTTAATCTTCTCCAAGTTTTATTGACTTTCATTATGAGTGCCATATTCCCTTACGCTGCACAGTGTTTACAGCTGCAGACAATGTGCAAATAATTGCTTCATCTGATTTAACGCTTCGGCCGTCTACGTCCAAGAAAAGCTAGCAAAGACTGAACTGCAGCTGTGGAGATGCGTTGAGTTATGCCATAGGATTCCTCCACCTGTCTGACTGGCAGCTGTCATTCTCATCTCAATGTTCACTGCAAACACATCTGTCTTCAAGATGCAGCATACAGAGTTCACTCTCCTTTCTTTTTTTTCTTTTTTTAAGCACAATTGCCCATCTCAAGGTTCGGTCGTTGTTTGAGGTTCTGGAAAAGAGAACCTCAATATTATTTTTTTTTTTATATAGTTTGCAAAAGTACAAACATGCATTTTTGAATGTTTAGGAAAGGCATGTAATTCAGAAGTGCCAGAATACAGGCTCTTTTCTATTGCAATAATTAAGCTTAAAAGAAATAAAAATCGAAGCCCATCAGTTTGTGCTGCAGACATTTTGTCCATTAAATTTCCATGTAGAGCCGCAGACCGTGGTGTGTTTTACGTTCAGATAAAAGTGAATAGTACGCACAAGTTAAAAACCCACACAAGTTTTGCCTCGCTATAATGACGTATAATTCTATCACTTATAGGGGAGCGATAAATTATCGCTTCATCACTTTTCAGTGTCTCTCCCGCTGTCTTCTTCGCGCTCTTTTGAGCTGAACAGCAGCAATCATGCCACCACTTTCAAATCAGTCATTTCCTTTGCCTCATTTTCTCCTCAACTCCAGGACAGAGACCTTACTTTGCAGGAAATAAACACACAAATTAAATGAACACCATGATCAAAGTGCCGGTTGGACTATAACTTTTGTGCAGAGGTGGTAACCAGCATGACTCTTCAGATGTGCCTGGCATTATTGGTTTAAACATTTTCCGAATTAATTTATGTATGCATTTTATTTTTTTCTTACTCTTACTGCTAGCCTGCTAAATATGAACTATATCATGTTATGTCTGTACACATCCTGCTGATTTTCTATTGCATTTTAGAACAGCGTCCACTTAGTAACTAACTCCTGGTGTGTTTCTTCTGTTGCAATTAATGAACTTTACGGAAGAAAATGGCTCCATGATGCACACGCTGTTGTGTTTTATCAGCTTAACTACAAATAAAAATCATCAGAGGGATTGTACAAAGCAAGCCGCACACCAATCTTGGAATAAATTTGTCTAATTTGACATTTTTCTCTCGGTTCCAAAAAGCCTTGAGTCTCTCTGTGTGATTTATTTCTGCTTATCTACATCTCAGTTCAGCTGAAAAAGCCCAGCTGTGCCTGGTTTGAACGTGACAGGACCAGAGCTCCAACAACTCAAAGCTGCAGCTTGCAGTTGTGAAACAATGGCAGTGAGTCAGAAATCAGCCAACCCGATAATCTGAGCACCGAGTAGATTTAGGGCATTAAGAGCCACATTGTGGGGATAAAATAAAGCGTGTGAGTCAAACGCCACTTGAGCTGGATTCAAAATGGCTTGTTCGAGGGACGCGCTCATCTGTCCCAATTAAGCGCTCCGGTCGGACGATCGACAGCGTCTCCCCATTAGAGGGAGGGTCCCAATGAGGCCCTGGCCCCCATGACCACGGGCCATGCTAGAGATTAGAAAATGGGGGGGAGGGGGGGAATGGCAGCTCTCCCAGCTCAGAGGGAGTGGAAGGGTGGAGATTGAGAGGGGGTGGAGGGGGCAAATAAGGCTGGCCAATAAATATTTCAACAATGCATCGTCTCTGGCCTGAGATTGACTGACTAAACTGCTAGCTGTCAGAGAGGTTATCTCTAAAACCGCCATGTGGGTAGGAATCCAGACTGCTCTGTTTGGAGGGGAGGATTCCGCATTTATTGCTTTCTTTTGCATTCTGTATACAAATCTGTTACAGAGGCAATTAACACTGCAGGACGTGTGCAATGAGTAGGAATAAGGCTGAGAGACGAGTCCAGCTGAGCAGGGATGTGAAACTCTGACGGCTTTGACTAGATGGCAACGCAAAGTAAGACGGGATGGATTGAGGAGAGCAAGTCGGAACATGCAGTGATGTCCTAAATGAGTGACCTAAAATCACAATAACCATTACTAAATTATTACAATGTTTTGAATGTGGGTCATCAATGAGGACGTATGTCCTAAGGAGCTAAAAGTTCCCAAACAAAGTTGATTAGCTGTAGTTTTATTAAGGCGGCGGCGAGATTTCTGTACCAACTGAAATCTGCTGACTATTTTAGCTATTAAATTTTATAATTAATATAAAAAAAATAGATTATATATAGATTCAAATTAATAAACCATAAGTTTCAATCATTTTATTTACAACATATTTTACAGGACACTTATCAGACAACTTAAATTTGATTGGAAACATTCAGTGACTTGCACAAGTTTTCAAACCCCTTGAACTGTTTCCATTTTTATCATAGAATCATCTAAATCTACTTTACAGGGACTTTATGTCACAGACCAATTCATTATGGGGAAGTGAGATGAGATTGCTACATTGTTTTCAAAGGTTTTCACAAATAGTTATGAAGACCAAGCATCTGTATAATGGGTGCCTCAGTTTTCAGATTTTCATTGTAAAATAAATTTGAAAACATTTTTTTTTTTCCTGTTTGACAACTTTGGACTTCTTTATGTTTGTCTATTCCACAAAAAATAGTGCAGTTTGTTAAAATATTCAATACTTTGTAAAGCACAGGAAACTTAGACATTTCCACAGCTTCCACACTTTACTAAACTTTTAAAATCTGTTGTCTGCTCTGACCGATAGTCACCTGATCAGAAACACAAAAAGTATCTCAAACATCAATTATCTCCTTTCTAAAATAATGGTAAAATAATGAGCCTCTTTCTCTCTCTCCCTCTCTTTTATCTTTTTTTTTTTTTTTTTTTTTCCAAAATTACTTTTGGAAAAACTGACTTGTGCCTTCACTTCAGGAAGGTAGATAAAACCGTTTGAGTATCTGGTGCAAAATTAACTGGGTCAATCTCTAACTATGTTACAAACTTATAAAAAAAAAATAGTGGAATATTTTACTCTGCATGCAAGAGAAGAAACAAAGTTTCACACTGAGGTTGAGAAAACGGAGCGAGAGGCAAGCATTGGTGTTTCCACACGTGATGTGACCTTCAACTGGATCATGATAAGGACACAACAGCCCTGCAGCGTCGCCACGGCTCCCCTGGTGAACGGCTATTCTGCATGTCTAGAGTTACGATGACCTTTGAGAACAACTCCTTGTTGTAGCAAAGAGCGAAACACTTTAATGCGTACTTAATTTACTGTCACTAGCTGAACTACTGGAAAACTGACCTGCATACTGTACAATTATAACATTTAACAATTAAGTGTGTCCAATATTAGAGCTTGGTAGAGGTTAGGTTGTGCATATTTGCTGACTATTTATATATATATATATATATTTTTTTTTTTTTCTGGCTTTATTTTTTATTTTATTTCTTTGCCCAGCCACCAAGCAGCTCACTGGACAGAAAATCAGATATGGGCCCAATCAACCTGTAAAAAAAAAAGAAAAAAAAAGAGGTTTTACAAGTTGCAACAGGTTTGATGACACATTTTAATGATATGTTTCTATGTCAAAATCAAGAAAGTTTTAATCTTCTAATATCATGGTCAGTAAATTTCTGAAAAGACTCCAAAAATTTGTTCTCGTGTATCAAACCTGATGGGTTTTTTTTTAGGTAGACACATTAAAAACAGAAACCAGCAAATAATTGTGTGACTTTGTTTTATAAATGAAGCGGCTCTGTGTAGGATCTGCAGCTTGTTCTTGACGAAAAGTCTGGACTGAACATTTTTTTACTTGCATGGTGTCTGAAAGTGGCGAAATGCGGGACAGACCTTTGAAGACTGGCCAGGAACTTTGCACTTGAGATCTTGTGAAGTATGAAATGTCTAATCCAGAAAAAAAAAAAAAAAAACTTTACTTTTTTCCTGCAGCCCTGGCCAACAGAACACATTTCTCTGGATTTGTGGAGTTTGTATTGACCTCATATTAGATACAAGATTACAGATACAGTTAGCAAGATACGAGTGTCATCTCTATTAAGGCGCTGATTGCAAAATGTCTGAGTAAAGAGCCTGACTAACTAATCAGCTTTCTCTGGTCGTCTCCAAAGAGCAGAAACAGAACTCTGCACAATAAAAAGTTTATTTGAAAATAATTTGTTTGTTAATCACTTTGCAATTATTAACCAATAAACAAACGGCATGAATAACACGCCGCATTTGCAATAATCATCAAAAAATATGTTAAATAGAAGAAAAAAAATATTTATTTTTCTGTTTTGAGTTAACAGGTCAGGTCATTTCATATAATTGTGTTTTTAACCACTGTGTGAGTACCATAATAATACAGGAAGGACCTGGTTGCATGGTCCAGTTTCTTCAGATGTTTTTTTTTTTTTTTTTTTTGTATCCAGCCTGTTGGATTTTGACCAACATCATGGCAACCTGTGCCTCTAATTGCCACTCACCTGTGGGGATGAATCTCCTCCGGTTTGCTGTTCTCACTTCATCAGCACACAGCAGGGAAACTTGTTCTCATGAGCTCCTTAGAGACGGCCTTACTTTGAGCCACTCATGTCTTTTTTGAAAAATACTTTGCTAGCACGTGCTTAAAAGTAGCCATGGTCCAAAGAAAAGCGCTTAAAAATATGAGAGGCTATTAGAAAATCCTTAAAAAAAAATTGCAACAAAAAAAAAGGGCTTTGCCTTTGCAATGACAGCGTATTGCAAAGGCATACACTGTCTTCAGGGGTGATGTATTGTCGGTCATATAGATCCCGTATGCTATAGGGGTCTATTCCATCTTGAAATCCTCCACGGTGAGAAAACAAGTCAGTCATTCAGTGTCTCTGATCCACACACACAGTGAAGTAAAGCTCATTAGTTTCCATCCATGGCGGCACACGAGGCGGCGCGAGCTGGATCCTCAGCTGCCTGTCAGAAAGTTGTGGGGTTCATTTGAAGTTTGCTTTTGTTTCTTCACGTTTCGGCTGCAGCTCCAACGTTCGGGTGGCAGGTTGATGGGTTTATCTGTAGGAATCGAGGCCGACGGTTCTCACTTCGCTGTGTTTGGACGTTCCTAATCAGTCCGCACAAAGCAGGAAAAAATGTGGCATGTGGTGAGGATGTTTCTGGCTCTAACCGGAAATACAGCCTGCTCGGATTGAACAAATGTCACTCTGACGGAGCCCCGCAGTTCTGACTTTTTATGAAAAGTTTGTGTTAATATTACATCTGACGAAAGGCAAACCGAGATGGAGAGAGTCAGCTTCACAGAGGAAGATGTGAAGGGATGGACAACACTTAAACCAGTCATTTTTTTCATCATTTTCTTTAGGCGTACACTGATTGATCAGATGACTTCCTCAGTTTTGATTGATCCGAAAATTTGAAACTAATCTTATCCACCGATCTTGCGTACATCCGCAAGGGTCTGAAATCACTGTCCCCTTTTTGTTCTGCCATGACAGAGAGGGTGACTGACACCAGATCACATCTGCACAGTGCGTGGTTAAAATAATCACCCCACTCTCTTCACATGTTAGCAACCGTTTTGCATTATTTAGTGCAGAGAAATATCTGCCTAATTGGAATCAGCTGATCAAGCATTTTATAGATCGGTGATCGGCCAGAGAACTGCAATCAGTGCATCCCTACTTTCTCGCTGTAGAACCATTGATTGCTGTAATCAATTAATTTTTATGCAAACCATTAATGCCACTATTAATAGAAAGGAAATACATTTAGTAGTTTTTGAAGAATGTGAACATGTCCTTAATGAGTCTATTTATTTAACAAAACATTCACAAGGAGATGTACTTTACGATGTGCTCTGCCTTTCTTGTAGACTTTACTTATACGTCTCTCTTCATTTCTATATCTACCTTTCTTTCTCTAACTATCATGTATGCATGTATGCATTTTCTTACCCTGCTCAGTCTTATACAGCAAAGTGCCAAGGAAGTGAACGAAGCCGTTCAGTCGGTGGTGGTCACGCTCCAAAACACTGAGTATTTAAAGTCGGACTAAGACGACGTTCATCCCAGCAACAACCATCCACCCAACCAGTGGGGGGATGGTTGTTTACAGCGGATGCAATTTCTGGTAAGCTTCATAGGTAGGGTAAGGTAATTTTATTAATATAGCACATTTTCAGCAACAAGGCAATTCAAAGTGCAATTCATAGCGTAGCCTCCTTCATGATCAGGCTGATGTAAAAGTGAGCAAGCTTAAATTTGTTAATATTCGCAATCCGCCGCACTGTTGGGAAAAGATGCATAATCAGTTGGTGTTGGTGTTGGACAGCGGAAAAAGTCCCAACTCTTTTGCAAAGAGTATCTTTGCTGCAAATTACAACCAGATGAGTGAATTCAAGACTTCTACGTCTGCTTTTAATGTGTGACACCTGAGTCCCTGCTTTTTAGAGCAGCAGTCAACTAAATGACATGTTCCAAGCGATCAGCCACTCCACCTAGAGATGCATCACAGAGACGTGATGATTTACTCGAAAATTACATCACAACCATAAACGGCGGTTTTTATTGAGCTTAATGAGTTGATGTGCAGGTAATTACAGCGGAGGACTTTTAAGGCCCGACATCTTTCTTTTTTTTTTTATCTGTGTGCCTTAGTTGCTTTGAGCTTCCACGCTCTCTTCTTCTCTATCTATCTATGTAGGGCAGCCCGTGGATCAGCTGACATCCCCATCCTCCCACATGCCCACACAATCTTGTTAAAGCATGCAGTTAATCTGAAGAGGAAAAGGACTCTCTTCACAAGCAAGCCATGCTTTCATCAACCCATTGTATTGCCTACATGGTTATGTCACATGAACGTCGGATTCTCCCAAAACTCTTGCGCCTATATGGGAGAAGCTGTGGCCCCAAAGTGGCCCCGTGTGATGCAACGCGCCTGTGAGTGACTTTGTGAACTGATCCAAGCTCTACGAGGATTATTTGAATGGAAGAACTGCCAGCTAAGAGGGAACGTTCTGTTATTCTTCTTTTTTTTTTTATTGCTCTTAAAAGATGACTCTCCCATTAATTATTCAGGTGACTGTAGAAACACAGCAGTGCTCTCGAAAGAAACCCTTTAGAGGAAGCCTAGAGTCATTGTCTTAGAAAATTTTGCTTATAATACGACCCTTAAACGTATGTTTAAGGGTTCATGTTCCTTTGTGTTCATTTTAAAATCTTAAAAAGGCTGAAATTAACTTAGGATTTATGGCGGGTATTTCTGCAGTGGGCAGGACTTAAATGTGGAACCATAAACGGGAGGAAGGACACAAAAAAATGAAAGATTTGGAAGGAGAGGCAGAAAGGAAAAGGAAGGACACTTGAAAGGGTGTCTTTACTCTCTCAGTGGTAAACAACAGGAAACAAAGGATGAAGCATACACAAGGAAAGAAAGAGAAGATGGATCCTTGAGAGATGGAGAAAGAAAACAAGTGAAAGACACAAGGAATGTAGGAGGAAGGTTGGGTACAAAAAAGAAATTAAGGGATGACTGACAAAAACAGGCAAGGTAGGAAAGGTTTAATGAAGGAAGAAGACAAAATAGGAAAGATACAAGAAAAGATAGATGGAAACAAAGGAAGGGTTAAAGGATACAACGAAGTAATGACCCTAAGAAGGACATAACTTTTAGACAATACAGGAAGAAAGTCTTGAAACACAAATATCTGACACTGTGTCTTAAGTCCTGTAGCTGTAATTCAGACCACTATAGGAGATCCTTCCTGCCAACAGCCATAACTTATTAATTAAATAATTTAAACACAATTTAATTTCCCTTTGGGATGAATGAGGTACTTTTTAATTTGAATTAGTATGTTTGTTCCATGCATTTGCTTCCTCTGGTCCTGGAAAGCATTGAAAATCCCAAGACATTTCCAGACCGTGTGGGAACCCTGCACACATCCTTGTCCTCTTTCTTTTCTTTGTCTCTAACGTGAGGGAGCAGAGTCCAGCTTTCTTCAGCAACCGGACCTCCTGTCATTACAACGAAGGCCGGGTGAAGTGCAGCAATTTGATGGACACTGATACGGGGCAGTCTTAGAAAGACCCCTCATTGAATTGAAACTCGCTGCCATTGGCGCTCTCCGGCCGCCGCCTGCCTCGACACTGAGGCGGGAGACGCGCAGCAAAGAGGGTCATCCATAAATGCAGAAGGGCTGTATCCAAGCCTCCATCTGACAGGAGAGTTATTGTGCAGATTGAGGGGCTGAGAGGAGGGGCTGTGCCGTGGCTGTTTGTCCCAACCTTGAAGTAGCTTGAAACCTTAAGACTCTGGGCTTCGGATCAAACGTTTCCCTTTCCCCTCGTCCTCATAGGCTGTTTTAAGAGTCTCTTGCTTTTGTGGCCATGTGGAGGAATCGCTCAAAAGCACCTTTCCCGACTTTCAAAAAGAGAGGAAGTGAGAGCAAATCCCTCGTAATCACAAGTGTGCTTTTTCAGCCATTATGAAAATGCAGCGAGTTCTAGAGCGGGCTGCGGTGAGCTGATTGTGCTCAGGAGGGAAATAACCCGAGAAGGGAGAGGCAGACCTCTTCACTCGCCTCCCGTTTATCATGAAGTGTCTTTAGGCTGATTACGTTTGATCAGTAATTGCAAAACAAATGCATGACGGTGACTAAAAAGCTTCTAATTCAATTCTAATTTGGAGTCTCACACACTCTGTGGTTATTGTCTTGCGGACAAGACGTATAGAGGAGCTTTTTCATTCCAGAACAAAACACATGCTGGAGTTCAAACGCATCCGATGTTTCCCTTTCCACGCCTCTATCATGTATGTTTCAGCCCAGAGAAGTGTTTGTGCTTCGGTTGACTTGGCAACACTGCCATCTCATGGCAAGCAAAGTAAAATAAACATCCACGTGCTATTTTAATTAAGCTTTTTTTTAAATGCCTTTATTAGAAAATATTTATTAACAATTAAAAACACAATTGAAAATATTTCATCTCTCATATTGATTTTTTTTTTTTTATTTGATAGTGAAAACCATCACGAATGCTCACACAGACCTTAATCAAATCTTTCTGTTTCCAGTGCAGCTAAAACAAGTTGAATGCAAAGCAGAGGACTGCTGTGTTGTCATTACTAGCTGCTTTATGTGAATGAGAAGCTAACATCTCTTGGGTCAGAGTGTTGACACCATCTTTTTTTCCTGTATGAGAGTTTTCTTTGGTTTTATCAAAGAGAGCAGCAAGAAATCCTGTCTGATCTGCCTTTGTGGGGACAGACTCTTCTTTTGTGTTCTATATTTTGTTCCCGAACCTCCTGAGAGCTGAGACTGTCTCAGAACGAGGCTGAGATGCAAGGGATGGTTGACACATTCAGCGTTCGTCTTGACAAGTGAGAGGAGCCCCATTCCTGTCTCCCAAGGGTTTCAAAGTTATGTCTCGCGACGCTGCTCTTTCATTACGTAGACACTCCATGATCTCCCTCTCCTTCGAGTCCCAGCTCCATGTCCGTACAACGCCTCTGCTCTACACTACACCCCAGTTTACGCCTTCCTTCTTCAGCCTCCTCTACCTCACTGCCTCCGAGGGTTTGACAATAGGTTGCCAGGGCGTCGCATCTTTCCAGCACTGACTCCTGCACCTGCTGTTCAAACTGCACCACGAAGATTCTGTAAAGCTCCAAAAGGACAATAAGTATGTTCTTGCAGGTGAAGAAAATCATCACCTGGTTCTGGACTTGCTCTTTTATCATGAGGTATAGACGATAAACCAGGAACGGTGCGTCTTGGAGTCCCACAGTAAGCAACAGACTCCATATTTCGTTGGAGCAGCAAGAAGGTAATGACGATGAGGGTCGACGACAGCAAGGGAGGCTATTCCAGCTCCTAGGAACGTCACCCTGTGAGGCTGGCGTCTGGGTGAGAACCAGTGGAAACTGCATGAGTGCCCAAGAGAAGAGGGCAAGGCCAACGATGACAACCACCTGATTGCCTTTGACTTCAGGTTCCTTGAAAGTATCAAAGATGTCTAGGATATCAGCACCCAGTCCAACATATACCATGAGGAGCTGAGAGAGCTGGTCCCGAGACATGTCCCCTTTGGGCATCAGCCAGCGCCCCAGAACCAGGACAATAAGCATGGTCTGCTCCAGTCCAGCCACCCAGTTCTCCGGTTCAAGTTCCTCAATGCCCTGTGGGGAAAAAAATACCACAGTTTAACCCAGGGGTCCTCAAGACCAGGCCTCAAGGACTAGGTGTCCTGCAACTTTGTGTGTGTTCCTGGTCCAACACACCTGAATCTAATTGCCGAATTACCTCATTTAAAATTTAAAAGTTGCAGGAGACCGGTCCACTTGGCCTGGATTTGAGAACAACTGGTCTAAGCTCCTCATCATCATTTGCACAGTAACAAATACATGATCATCTCAGAACGACCATGTCTTAACGTCTTGAAGGATGCTTATCATGTTTGTTTTTCTCTTTGCAGTTTTTTGTCTTGCATCATATTAGATTCCAATAAATACATTTATGTCTGTGGTGCAAGGCAATAAATAATAATAAAAAAAACTAACATTTGCTTAAATCCTTAAATCAAAATCTATCCTTTCTATTTTTAATATGGAAGAATAAAGTGTGTATCAGCTTCTTATGCTGTTGATCTTTCAAATTACATTGTCACAGTAACTTTTAAGCTTCCTCGGTTTGAAAACAATATGGCTTAAGTTTTCATGTCCTCCTGCCCAGAATAGAGAAAAAAAAAATCCCACATGAAAGAAAACATATTAAAACCATCCCACAAGGGAGATCTGAGCCTTCAAGCAGCACGATATCCAGGCGTTATCTCAGCGTGCCTATTACACTTTTTCTGCCACTAATAGTTTATCCGTCTTTTTTCTAGATTTAAATCTTATCTGCTATCAGGTGTTGCTTTAATGTGGCCACATGGGGCGCGAGGCGGGGAGGGCAGTTTAGCGACGGGATGCTTACCACTGCGATGGGGATGTGGGCCAGCGAACGAGGCTCATGGCCGGAGGAAGCGTTGAGGGGCAACTTGGACTGTAATAGGCTCAGCTCCAGAAACCAAATGGATGGGATGACAGTACTGAGGTAGAGGAAAACCATAGGGGAGAACCTAAAAAAAGGAACACCGAAGGAGAGGAACGTCGGGTTAAGAAGGTGATAGTACGATATTTTTAGCAACGCTTTCTTTTTTTTTTTTGCTCTTTTCTTTCTACCACCCACTAAAGAAGAAAGGGTGCCTATTTCCCCCAAAAGAAGCATCAAATTTCAGACAGGCAATTATTCTCATCATATATGCAAATCCCACTTGACAGAGCAAAGCCTTCATGAGGAGAGAACTTCAAAGTAGGAATCAGCGAGACAGGCAGAGGCCTGAAGAAAGCTCGTGTCTGGGGATGTTCAGCCTGGATGTGCCTAAAAGCTACAGCTTTTGAATGAAATATAGCCTGCCGTTGAATGAGGTGTGACACTAAATGCTAGTATCCATTCGAGGCTCATGTTAAAAGGTTGTTGACTCAAGCCTCTTATATATTTATATATATATATATATATATATATATATGAAAGCTAGTGGGTCAGAAATGACTCAGGCTGGCTGGAGAGGCTTGCTCTGTGACTACACAGACAGACTCTGACAGGGATGCAGTAGCGTGTCCTGCAACATTGGGCTCAGTGTAAGACGGAGCAGAGACACAACAAATGACAAGGTTTGCTTTTCCCAGACAGTAAAGATGGGAACGAGCTTCTGAGAACAGGTTGACAATTTGAGCAATTAATTGTGGCTCTGAGCAGATGGATTACGAGTTGCTCACAGACAAGTTCCAAGTTTTAATTTACTACCGCCCCATGCAAAACATATTACATATTGTGCCTAAAACCTCATATCAAGCCTTTAAAAGAGACAAGATACTGTGGAATCCACTTTGTTTTCTTTTCTTGCTAATTTATCCCACAGCTACCGAGGAGAAGGGAGTTCTTTCTCAAAAAAAGAAAAACGTTTGCGTCTGTTAATGTTCCAAAATGTCTGCTTTCACATTTGGGAAGTCCTTCAAGTCTGGTTTAGTCTTGGAATTAACAATGGCACTTAGGGTTAGGTTGGTTAAAGGGAGATAACCTTCTTAGGCCATTCTCAGGGTTGTGGCTGTATGCAAACTCAGGTCTGTCATTCCTGTAATTCTTTTGTCCTTCCAACACAAGACAAGTGTGTCTACTTTTTTATTCACTTCTCAGCATAGCAATTCTACTTTGACTTTCATGTCACTATTTTGTAATAACTATAATTTAATTTTGTATGTCGTACAACAGTTAATTATCTAAACACCAAACATTGCTCTACATTTTTCTCTGTGTATGAATAATATGCACCAAAACACATAAAAAAAATTAATTCTAACTGATGAATCAGTTGCTTGTGAGTGTTTAAAGTGCTGCTTTTGTAATTAGCAATGCTAATGCTGGCTTGTAAATAACCAGTAAGCAGTGATTTAGTTTCAGCTCTTGCCGTTTATGTCTTTGCTTAGTAGAATCAGCTGCGTATTTGGCCGCAGTGTATGCAAATAAGTCATTTACAGCTGATTTCTGAGTCGGAATGGCTCCAAACAAATATTTACCTTTCAGCCTCTCGTGAACCTGCTCTTTCGACCAAAGCTGATATTGATCTGCTTTGTTTACCGTGGCTTCCTTCAGTGTTGCCAGACTATTAAAGTGGAGGACTCTATAAACACTAGTATGTGAGGTCTTGTTCACCATCTTGTTTACTAAAGCTTCACACCTTCTGATTCTGACACCAGCACTGTTCCTTGATGTAATTGTGACGTTGTATTTTACTGAAACATTACCATTTCCACTCTGCATTGCGGGTGCATTTGAGGGTGAGGGCCATTTCCACACCCAGCAGAGCCACACCTGAAAACAGCAGCCAGTACATGGGCTCCCCTTTGACGGTCACCACTTGCCACACCGTAACAACTCCATGGGCGGCGAACAGGAAGCGACTCAGCAGAGCCAGGAAGATGTTCAAGAGGCGACACATGGTGCAGCAAGGAATCCCTGCACAAACATCCGCTGTAAAATATGATTATTTTCAATTATAATTTGTTTAGAAGCCATAAAAATCAAAATACACACTTAAAGTTTTGTACGTGTTTAGTTGCCAATGCATGTCATTAGTTTACTCAACCTTGTTTTGACCATGGGATGATATATAGCATGGCTTAAACACACAGTTTTCAAAGCTAATGAATGTTGAAGTATCTTTGACATTTTGGTAAAAAAATAAAAATAAAAAAAGAAACTTTACTTAATCATCATTTTCATGAATAAACATCAGAATCTAACAAAATATGCTTGTCAAAGGCACACTGTCAACATGTCAGTGTGTTTTATGGGGTTAAGAATAGTGTGAATACATTTCCCATAAATTCAAGAAATACTGTAAAGCCCAGGCTGCATACTGAAAAAGTGACGGCCTCAAACAAACACAAGGACTCAAGAGCATTTCAGTCCAAACCCCAGTTCAGCTTTCATTATTTGTAACTGGATGATGCATCAGCGTACAAATAGCCGTAGCTGTCAGGATAAGAGCCCTAGATCATTGGGGGTTGACTCTGAGCGAGATGTGATTAGTAATCAGGAGTTAAACAAACTGATCTGCAGTCAATATGAAACGACTCGGGAGGCTTTCCCCGGGTCTTACGATTTATTGACTTGGAAACTGTGCCAAAAAGGCGACGTCCTTGATGTCATCTTCTCACGATGTTAACATAGCCTGGTTTGATTCAAGTCGCAGCGTGCCCTTCATCAAACACATCACTGAAAGCTGACATATCGTCTACAGTTTGGCCGATAACTGACTGACTGTACATCATCATCAATGAAGTGAAAAATCCTGTAAGAAAATCAAAGAGTGTAAAGTGATTCTTGTTGGCGATTTATTTATTTAATGTATTTTCTTAATCTAAACCATTTTTATAGCTTGTCCTTTAACGCTTCTCCCGTTTTTGAGCTCAAGATAAAGAAACACAGTCCATCATTGGAGAGGTTGGCATTTTACCGTTGGCATCAAGCTGTCCTTGTCCCTTATTTTGCCCCCACTTTACTAATTGTTGTGTTTGAGAACATGGTGTGCACTCTTAAGAGTGTTTTTAAAAGCCAACAGCACTATAGAGGCACCTTATAAAAGAGAAATCCCCTTGCACCTTATCTTGTTCCCTACCCTTAAGATGTCCCATTTGTTTCTGGGAAACAAGGAGAGAGGGAAAGAAAATAGACTTGTAGTCCTTAAACGTAGACACTGGGACACTTCCAGTGAACCAGGAGTGCTCTAAAAATAAAAATAAAAAAACTGAATGTATTCTTTGTTATGCTGCGTCATTACTTTTTTTTGTGAAAAATGCAGATAACATGTAATTTATTTACATATTTATACATGCAATGTAGTTAAAACAATTTTTGCACATCATACTTATTCAGGTTTACTATTTTGGAACAATTATACTAGTATTATTTTATTAATTATACAATATATACTTTATTTAGTTGCTAGCATCTGTTTAATTCCAAATCATTTGCAAAAAGTTAAATGCATCTAAAATATACCAAACACTAATTGTATTTTTAACTAGGTGGAACTGGTATATTTTTTGCCCTTTCTTAGCAGTCATAGAATATTAAGTCATATGATTACATTTAAAAAAATCAGTGACAATGGATAATATAAGCTTAAATTTTAACCACCACCTGAATTATCCTTACTTCTAGAAGTCGTTAGAAGTAAGGATAACTATGGAATATGGATAAACTATAGTCCAAGTAGATTCTTTCTACTTTTTATGTAGTGAAAAAAGGGGAAAAAAAGCCCCTAAGAATCCTTAACACAAGTATGCACCAAATGGAGTTTCCACAAACCATGTAACTCACAAACTTCGCTGCGTAGGAACATATATCCTTCTTGAAATGCACCAGAGAAAAGTAAAAGAGCAAAACAATAAAATAAGGCAAATTTCTTACTGAATGGAACATGAGTTTGAAGTGAACATGCATTTTGTTTTGTTATTTTGTTTTTTTTATGCTAGCTAAAAGTTATTTCTGCTAAACTGATTAAACAAGTGAGACTCTGGATTTGCATGCAGCACAAACCTGAAGTCAGACGTCTGGTTGATAAGCGTCCACGGTGGATTTCTGCACATTCACAGATTCTCTGTAGTGCTAAGAAATGATAGTCACACACAGTGACCAGGCCTCTGTCTGGCTGGCTCGGCCTTTAATATGACCGCCACCTCTTCCAGCTTCAGGAGGAGACATCATGTCAGATCTGTGTGTGTGTGTGCGTGTGTGTGTGTGTGTGTGTGTGTGTGTGTGTGTGTGTTTGACAGCGAAGTGGGGAGTGACTGCCATTCAAGTCAACCGAAGTGAAGCATCAGTGTGCTGTAGCGTGAACTACAAGGGTGTGCTCGGCCATCTTAACCTCCATCCAACCAGCCCTCCCAACATCATGGTGCCGTCGTAGGAGATAAGACTTCCTGCCCCCGGCGCCAACATCTTCATTACCATCCGTCATGATGTCATCTGAACTGGCCCAGAACAAAGTTATCAGCTTGGGAGAACCCAGTCTGTCGGACTCCTGTTCAGACAGCGTCCCGCCCCACCCGCTCTTCTCCCACCCGCCCTGATCCGCCGCCACACTGCTTGGCCTGATAACTGCCTCGGTCTGTGCACACGGGAATATGGGACCACAAGAGGGAAAAGATGTGGAGATGGTTTTCCCCGTGTAATCACCGAAGTCATGTGTGGAAATGTTGTAGCTGTTGCATTTGAAGAAAGATCCTGAGAAGTCTGCCAGAGTAAAAAGAAGTGAAATTTTTGGATGTGTAACATTGAATGACAAAAAAAAAAAAAAAAAAAAATAGTGTTTTTGCCTTCGAGAGGCTTTTAAAAGCACCCAAAACAACATAGACCAAAATGAACCCAGATAATTTTTAGTTTTTTTGCCATTTATTTAATTCCAGCTCAGCAGTGTTTCTCTTTGGTAGGAGTGTTCGTCACTTGTAGGAGGCATTGAGAAGATAAAAATGCTTTTTGTCATTGTGGTTGTTGTTTCAAGCCCGGTGATAAATGAATTAAATGAATCTTTTACTTCTAGAAACGTGCTCTTTAGGGATTATCTGGCTAGATCGGTGTCCTGAAATGATCAGAAGCTAAGTTACTCCTAATACTCCTAGCTATTTTACATTCTGTGATTTTTATGTCATCATGCCACTTAACCAGCCACAACTTGAGCTGCAACTTTTTCTTTTTTGTTTTTTATACCACCTGTTTTGGGCATACTACATTAATGATCTAACAAGTCTGGAATTTTTTCCATTGACATTTATGTTAAAAGAGACACTGGATTGGCTTTTCCAATCCAGGGTAATGAAGAGACATTGCTGAAGAGACTTCACCAATTTTTCTCCCAACACCCAAAACACTATGACATTAAATTGTTTATTTTTGTTTTGATTCATAATGTTTTTTTTAAGCTGTTTCAGCACTCCAGCTGTAAGTTACTCAGTATTCATGAAAATTACTGTGCTCAGCTTATGGCTTTCAAAAAAATGTCGCAATTGGCCTAAGACAAGTGGTGCTTTCTCATCCAAGAACTTCCTCAAATCAATTTCCCAGTTCCCTCAATGGAAAGACCTGTACTCATCTAAAAGTGATTTATTTATAATCCCAAACAAGTACCTTTTTTTTTTTTTTGAGCTGTGCAAGTGTATATCTACCAGGAGTGATTTTAATTCGTTTCTCAAATCACATCCGACAACAATTCCTTTAACATCCATGTGATTATCTGTAGCGAGGAGCGATTGAGACGAATGCACGTGGTAGCGGTGGAAGTCCTTTAATAACAAGGAAACAGGCAGAACTGGCAAGAGGAGATAAGACACTCCAGACTGTGTCCTAAATGTGGAAATGAACTAAAAAAGAAATGGGTGGAGGTACAGGGGATATAGAAAAAGAAAGAGTGGAGTGGGGGCTGGGGATGAGTTATCAGCCATGCAGAATAGCAGTGCACCTCATCTTGTCGTCCTCTTGCCTGAGAGGTGTTTCGGTTGTTGAGACAGCAGACGGCTCATGAGAGAGGGACAGGAGGAACTGTGACTGTTTTGAGGAGAACTCATGGTATTTAGTGGCGTTCATCTAGCAGGATGCAAATCTTAATATGTACGTGAGCCTCCAACGGGCAACTAAGTAACGTGCCTTTAAACCTTCCTTAGCTGTCTTTGTAATGAAGCATTTTTTTGTGTGTGTCCTTCTAGCAGTTTCAACTCTTAACTACTCCCCACTAAGTACCATATTTCTATATTCACAGGCTCTTACAGTGTGCACTTCCGTTCATTTGAAGTTTCTTCCTTGCCGAAGCCTCTGCGGTGGACGTCAGCTGCACAGTCTGCCAGCATTTTAATGTCACGACTCCAGCAGATTTCCTATGTACAGCTTCCGATGGCAGGCCTCCCCGACATTCCGCCACCTCCTCACATCGTGTACGCCACCCAGTAGATCACGTTCACCACGGCAAAAGTGAAAGGGAACACCGCCCTGGCGTAGATGTCGATGGTGTCTGCGTCAATGGGCTTGCAGACGCACTTGGAGCAACACTTTTTGTCCTCCTTGCTCTCCTCCGCCGGCCTCGATCGCCTCCTGCTCGGCGCCGGCTCCTCCGTGGCGCCCTCCCCGGGGATTTCGCTGCCGGAGCGCTGCGTTCGGCCCTGGCGGTTGGAAATGACAACTCCCTGATTCATCCCGGTAACCGAGAGGGAAAACAGAACCATCGCCTGCTTGCCATTCTTTACTATCGACTGTAAAGAGAAAGGGAAGGGGGAGGGGGAGAGGGGGAGGGGGAGGTTGTTTCGGAAACAAGTGTGTTTTTTAAAATCAGGCAAAAGGAAAAAGTTTCACCTCCATGACCTTCATTTACAGGTTGACTCAACTCTGCTGCTACTCTTCTTCACCGATACATTTTATAGATTCCAATGGGCAACACAAAATGTGCTGTACTGATATTTTACATGCAAAGTAAAACTTCCCCGTTTGACAAAATCCTGAAATTGCAGAAGCCGGAAGCGGACGTTTTCCACGTTTTCTTAAAACCAGGAATCATTAATTGAAAAACGTATTCGTCCTGGGGTTGTTGTTGTTGTCGTCTGATACTAAAATGTGTTTGATTGTCTGAAAGAGAGCAGATGTAATCTGTCAGAAGGTGCTGGGGGACTTTTCACAGCACTGTAAGTTTTCTTGGTACTAAAAGGAAATACTACCTATGCATAGATAGGGGGTCAAACATTGCATTTCCTATATTCTACGAACATTACCAGCACAGTTTCAGCTGTTTGTCTCTGGGTGTCTGTTAATTGACAATATTAAAGCAAGATCTACACTACAGTGCACCCTATTAACAGAAATAATTGACCTGAATTAAAGAAAAATGGCAAAAATCAACACATGAATCCAAAGACTCAGTCTCTATAACTATTAGGTTGTTTTTCTTCTAGTTTTTGTTGATTTTTTTTTTTTTTTTACAAAATTTGTAATGAACACATGTGGTCCTTAATAATTGTTTAACATTTCTTCCTATTTATGATAAATAGTCCTCTGCTTTAAATTGGCTCAGTCTAATGGTTAATTATCGCCGCCTCTCCCATCGATTAGCTCGGTTTTGATGACGAGACAATAAGCGAGCGCGTCACACTGTTTAATTTGGTCCTCTCATCTCAAATACAAGTAATCTGTATTCATAAGGAATTTCCACAAAGTGGGTGTTTGCTATTCTGTAAGTACTGTAAGTCATCTATGACAAAAGAAGCTGACAGTAAGATGAGAATCGCTGCTAATCTCTGTAGGGAAATCATCTATTTTCCGATTCTGTTCTACAGAGACCCCTTGTCTTGCTGAAGGTCAGTGGGATGGATGCTTGTCAGCGGCGAGGTTAGCCGCCCGCCCCAGTCTGTGTTTGAAAGACAAGCTCATTACTGTCAAAACCCTCCGAAAGCAGGCATTGTTATCTTCCTCTGATGGGACAACATGACGAGAGCGTTTCCTTACCTCGGAGCTGAGCTTGTTTGCCTTCACCTTGGCCTTCTCTTTGAGCCGGTAGTCAGCGTTGTAGTGAGCGAAGGCGTATTCAATGAGGGCCGCAAACACAAACACGTAGCAGATCCAGAAGTAGACGTCCAGTGCCTTGATGGCTGACGCCCGAGGCAAGGAGGAGCGAGCGCTTACCATCAGGGTAGTCATGGTGAGAACGGTTGTGATGCCTGTTGGAAAAAAAAAAAAAAACACAGACTTAGATTAAAAACTAAGATTTTGAGTTTTTGAGACACTGACCTGGAGAACAAGGCTGTCCAAATGCATTAAAAAGTAACGGGAAGCAAACTTTTTAAACTTCCCAAACTCCGTTATCCTCGTAGGGGAAAAAAAAAGATGTCCAAAGCTTGTAAAGACATAAATTGATTTAGATTCAACAAGACCGTAACACATTGCCATAGCTCCTTATTTGGGCCTAGATTCTTGTGATACACATAAAAACAACCGTCAACAAACAGTTGTGTGCTTAAATTGTTTTCTTTTTACCAATCAAATCACAGCAGTTTTTATCTGCATGCTGCCAATTACATCAATTTGAAAAGTCGCTCCAAATTAAATATGTCAAGAAGTACTCACTGATTGCAGAGATCGCTGTCTATTAATACTTGAACAGTTTTGCTGATGATTTTTTTCAATATGCTCTGCCCTAACAGATGAGCTGTAGCTCATGTTACAAAACTAAAGAGAACAACACTTTATTATTATTATTATTATTATTATTATTATTATTATTATTATTATTATTATTATTATTATTATTATTATTATTATTCCTCTGGCTGCAGATTTTCTGTTGCAGATTTGAAAAGCTGTAAAACATGGAGTCAAAAAAAAAAAAAAAAAAGGCAAGCGGGCCAAGCTGATGTTCCAGAAACAAACATCGGCAAAACCATAGCTCAAATTAACGCTTAAGATTTAAAATAGGCCTCCACACCAACCTAGGGTCACCCGAGCTGGAACTGCTGATTGGCTGATCCAAAACGACACCCAAGACATCGCAACCAGCAGTATGGAAGGCATGTAAGACTGGATGATGTAGACACCTCTATTACGTCTCAGCTGGAAGCGAAGGCTGAGCCTTGGAAAACGTCCCGCTGGGAAACAGAAAACAAAACACCCTCATTTAATTGCAGAACTGGAGGAATTAATTATCCATCGCGGAAAGTCTCTATTGTTCTTCACAGGCAGAAGGGCTGATAGGGAAGGCTTGTCTGCTGGCTGGAGCCCAGAGTCAGATAACTTGCAGTTGTCAGACATAAAGTGCTACAGACTGAATTTTCCTGCCAGAAACTCCTATCACCTTTTAAAATCTCCTTCAAAGCTCAGCAGCAAGTCTGTCTTCATTTATTCCTTCTATGCATTGAATATGACCACAGAGGTGAGTTGGGTTTTGAAAAAAAAAAAATCTGACTTCTGAAAGACTCGGCAGAGTTTTCAGATGCAAGGAGTTAGGCAAAAACCAGAAATTCAAAAGGCCAGACATAACCTTGACAACGGAACAAAATCGGGAGAGCTGCTCACCGGATTTGAAGTTCATCATTTCGGTGACAAAGCGGTAGTCTGTGATGGTGAACTGGGAGAGCTCCAGTTTGTCCAGTCCGTGAATGTGCCACTGACTGTCCGACCAGTGATACACAATGTCCTCTGAGGAGTAGCCATCTTGAACAAAAGGAGCACAAGCTGAAATGTGAGGCTGTCTTAGGGTGAGGCATTTTAAAATGTCAAGGGGCAAAAGTGTTATTTTTCTAACAATGGTCTTTGAACAAGATTACATTCTTTAACATAAACAAGAAGAATTGTATTCATCCATCTTAATTTTTTTTTGTCATTGTACATTTTATGATTATTTTTGTGTGATAGAATAACACAAAGTTGTGCATGACTTTCCTAACTTTTATTTATGGCAAACATTCAGAAAAAAATTTGGATTCAAGCCCCTGAGGGAATATTTTATAGCAAAATTTCAGGTGCGGTTTCAACTGAAGGTTTTTGGCTGGTCAAATCTGTCAGAGACACATCTTTACTCTGATGTTTTTGCACACATGCTTTTGCAAAATAGCTAAAGCTGAATTTAATTTGCAGAAGAGTGAATGGACAACAGTTTTGAAGTCTTACAAATTGTACTTAAGTTGAGATTTGACAGCTGCATATTACTACAAATTTGCATTTACCTCAATTAGTTACTAAATACAAATGCCTGCCACACTTTTTTATAACGTATAGCATTTTTCATGACTTAAAATCATAATAAAATACACAGAGGTTTGCCGTATTTCTTCCCTTTACGAGGACACGTAGACTTGAACTTACAGCTTTCTAAGTCCAGCATACACTCCTGTTCATCCATGGGGTACTTGGTCAGATCCATGTCACAGGCTACTGTTGAAGTGATTCTAGGGACAAAACAAAACATTTCTTCATCCTAGTCACAACCTACATGCTCGAAATCAAAGGTAAGAATTCAACAGAGAAGGCAGAGTTCAGACTGAGAAATCAAAGAACTCTTTTTTTTATTTATTTATTATAATTATTATTATTGTTTTATTTTACCGGCTGCTGTACAGAATGACTCCGTTGGGCTGCAGGCGGATCAGCTTGTTCTCCACCGTCACATCGTGGAACCAGGCAGATTTGGCGTTGACGATGAATGTGTCGGGTAGCCACAGCTTGTCCACAAACCGGCTGTCCAGCCCCAGAGTCTTGTTGGTGTGATTGTAGGACAGGCGGTCATCGCGCCAGCTCTGCCGCAAGAACACTGTCATGGTGTATTCCTACCAGCACAAACAGAAAGGTGTGGGATATCAACTTTGTGTTAAAAAAAAAAAAAAAAGTAAATTATTCAATTGTGGGGTTTTACATATATTTTAAATGTGATGTATTTCCCTTTGTCATGAGATATGCTTTAGCTTAGGACTAATCAAAAACCTAGATGAATTAAAAATTGAAGTATACTCAATGAAAATGTTTTATATGCACATATATAATTATTATTCCTCATACGGCTATTTGTGTGTTTAGACCTCTTTGAGCAAGCTGTTTAAATGTCTCACAAGAGGAAAGCACAGGGGAGGATTAATAAAAATGAGTGAAGTAAAAAATGAAAGTAAAGCAGTGTGCTAAGAAAAAGAGAGAACATCCTCAAGTGGAATACAGTAATTATTAATGAATCTGCAGTCCTTGAGATGCTACTAAATGAAAAAATGACTTACAGACGTAGTTTGGGGTTTGTTTTGGTACTTGGGTAAATGCTCAAATGTATTATTGTGTGACTCTAGTGTGATTTCTGGGATTAATTATTCTTATCTTTTTTTCTGATTGTTTTCCAACCCAAGCAATGATCTTCTCAAAACAGAAAAATAAGAATAAGAAAATAGAGGAAAGGAAACTAATGAACCTGTATTACAAATAATGGTCAGACCAAAACCTTAA
The DNA here is from genome assembly GCF_001443285.1 of Poecilia latipinna. Taxonomy (NCBI): domain Eukaryota; kingdom Metazoa; phylum Chordata; class Actinopteri; order Cyprinodontiformes; family Poeciliidae; genus Poecilia; species Poecilia latipinna. The sequence goes on along the minus strand of NW_015113148.1, from coordinate 213,629 downwards.
GATGCATTTCAAAACATTTAACAAAAGGTGGCGGTTGCACTTTATGTCTTATTTAAAGTAGATAAGACTGTCTGTGTCTGTCTTTTGTTTTTAGAGGCTCCAGTAAAGCTAACGGCTAATCTGAGGCCAAGAGGCCAAGAACCAAGGAGATCACCATCCACAACAAATGTCACAGGGGTTTTAGTTAACTAGAATCGAAAAATTTGTTAACCAATCCATTGACAGACTCTTTAATGTGAACCATGAAAAATCCAGATGCAATTTTATGCACCCAAACTCCTCCAATGCTATTCCACAGAGTGAGACAGACAACAGGCACAGCTGATCAAGAAGAGGAAATATCTGGGAATAACTAGAAAACCTCTGGTTTAGGTGAAAACAGTCGTTTTTTGTGGTTATTTGAAAAGTCGGTGTGGAAAGATGGGAGATATTCTGTAGTTTACCATGTTGGCCTCAGAGATGTGATCAATGCTGGCCACTTCGATAGCCATGGCCACGTCCACCGGCGGACCTGCAGAGCAAAAAGTGAGAAAACAAGGCACCCCCACCTCACTCACACACCCACACACACCTTCTATGCTCAGCCCGACTCCATCCGCTTCCTCTCATCCTCGCTTCATTTACCCTCCCGCCCACCATCTTCCCGCATCTCGAGCGCTCCTACGGAGCACTGAAGATTAGGCATTATCCAGTTTAACCACGGTAAGCAGCGCATCACACTGTGGGCATTTACAAACAGCACGGAGCTCTCATGGATCTGCACAGAGGGAGCTTCAGACAACATTCATATCACAAACACACGCATACACACGCACACACTCGCACACACAAACACATGTGCGGCGTTGTGTTTTCACTAAACAGCTCGCCATATGATTAGTGTGGAGTGTGCCTCGGTGATCAGATGCTGGAGCGCGAAAGCTGCATGGGGGGGCTCACTGATGCAGAGCGCTCAGGCTGCTTACGCTGAGCATTAAGGAATCATTCAGTGCTTTTCCACACCATTCAATACCTTCCTAAAGTCATTTCTACAAAGTTCTATTATCTGTCGGCCATAATCAGGAGTATTAGTAAGAAGTGATTTAAAACAGCTTGAAACTATGGCAAAGTAATTAGAGGTAGTTGAGATAATGCAATAAATATATTTTTTTATTGTAATTATTATAGTGTAAGATCCATGTTATGTAAGAGTGATTCTGTCTGGCGTGCTTAGCACACCAGCACATATATATTTTCCACAACCTACACACAAACTTTATTTTTTTATGACAAAAGCTGAGACACTTTCATAGCAGAGATTAGAAAAGAAAATCTATGTTAGTTGTGTACCTATATGATCTGGATATTTTAGGTGGAGGCGCTGACCTTTGTCGCTTAATGTGCTACAAAGCCTGACGGGAACGGAGCCGCGTTTGTTGCTTTCTGCCTCTGTCTCGCTTTGCTCTTTTGTCATTTAAAATCGTTTGCTGTAGATTTTTATTGTCACCCTCCAGCTGCATTGCTGGGGCGACTGATCGTCTGGTCTCTTCGCAGTTTCATCTCTACATGTTCTGATTACAAAAAGGTGGCTGACGATGTTTTTGCCCTGACCATGTGTCAGTTTGCACCCGCATTGACAGAGAGTGATTTGAAGGTTGTTGTTTTTTTTTCTGCTTAAAGACTAGTCACAGGAAATCCAGCTATGCAAGTCCAATGAATAATTACCTACTAGAAGTGAAATCCTTTGAACTGTTTTGGTTTGAGCAGAGAGCTTTTACATCAACATTTCTGGGACTTTATAGAAGGGAGATGTGTTTATTTATGCATTTCTTTCAAAAACAAAGGAAAGAAACATCCTGAGTAGAGGTGACTGGTGGTGGAGGTCAGTTCAACATTTTGATGAAGAAGCTTACAAGAAATCCTGACTTAAGCAGTAAATGTTAATGTTTTGTGTTTAAAATGGCAGATATCTGCAAGCGTCCTCTGTCGATTCCTCCAGCTGAGCTCAGACTGAGTTGCTAGGCAACCAAAGAGAGAGCGAGTTAGTGGATGCCACCAACCTTGCACACCTCATCGTGAGAGGTTGAGCAGCTAAAGACCTTCCTCTGCCTACATCTCCCAGAATGCTGTGTGATTCTGGATCGGATTTCAGTGAATATTCTATATATTGAATATTCTATCACAATATAAACTGTTATTGATTTATTGCCCAGCCTAGTTTAGCAAGTTTGTGTGCTGCCCATTTGCAGGTGACACACTTTTCCCTTAAAGCAGCTTCTGAAATGGAGGCTGCACACATAAATAAAGACAGTCGGACAGATGAATAAATAGGATTCACAAATGTTTTGCAAAGAAAGGATGAGCACTGTTTTTATTCTTTTTTGTCAAACTAAACGTTTAGCTTGAATCCCAGTCACTCAAACCAACACGACAGAATTTAGTAAACTGAAGTTATCTGCTGGAGAATTTCTCCGTCAGCACTTCATTTCCTAAAACACGGCTTCCCTAAAAGACGGCTTTGCTTTCCAGCACGAAATTCGTGCAAATGTCCATTCAGTTGCAAAACATTACGACTTCCTTTCCGTACTCGTGTTTCTACTACAGTTGAGGCTCCTCACTAGGAGTGGAGTTGAATGAAGGGGATCGGCAAGATTAACAGACATGATTCCTCCATGGTCAAGGCAGCCCTTGCGTTTGGATTAACTTTTTCGGCACATTGATGACCTCACATTAATATAAATGTGGAGACTGCATGCAGGTCTCCGCAGAGGCGCGGGGCACAGGACGGTGCGTGTTGGTCCCAGCAGCTCTCCTCGCCCACACTTTCAACTCTCGGCTCAGCTGAGTTAAGCTGTGAGATTGAGAAATCTATCGCTGTGGTCGTTGGATGTTTCACATTTAGCAGCCATTCTTAGCAACGTCTCCAGAGGGGTTTGCGAAGCTCATGCCACCCCCAACCCTCCCCAACTGCTCGGCAGCTTGTCCTTGAGGGCCGTCATCCTCCATAATCCCTTTTAGCAAAGCCTCTCACACCAAATGAATTTGTGTCCTTAACCGACGATTTGTCTTTTAGGAAAACTAAAGCAGGTGTACTTGCATGCCGTAAACATGGCTTTGCTTTAATGTGGAGCAAGAAAGAAAATCCCCAAAAGAAGGACACGGTTCAATTGGAAAATCAAACGCAAACATCCGCGCTCTGTTGCTTGGGTTATGCTAAGGATGGCGGTAAATGTGAGGGGGTGAACTGCAACCCAACACCACAAGCCCTAGATCTCATACTCACCTCCTATCCCAGGGCGAAAATTTCTGGCATAGCCTTTCATTAAATCATCCAGGTTAGGTAACCAGGATATTTCAATGTCTGTACCTACATAGTCCCCAATGTCACTCAGCATGGCCCTGAAGAGACAAACAGCAAACACACCAGATTCAGGTTCGAAAGGGAAAAGGTCAAAATATCAGGTGCATTCATGAAAACAGGTCAGAAATAAACACTTCCGGTCCTCAGTCAGGGCATCAATAACACTGAATATTTCACAGGCAGTAAGCGGATTCGGCCAACCCAGGAGCATGTCCGCCGTTCAGCCTCCCTTTGAATGATCATTTGTTTGGGCCTGGGGTGCAACCTGCAGATATCTCCCCTCAACTCCAACCGGTTGAGGAAAGATAAACAAACGGCTGAAAAAAAGGTAAAGCTAATTAAAAAGAACTGCAGGAACATTTCGCCATTAATTGCACTAAAGGTCAAGACATGAGTGGGCATTAGAGGCAGCAAGCTGGAGAGGCTTTGAAAGCAAAGGAAGGCAAAGGTTTAGTACTCCGAGAAACAGTGTGATGACAATGTAATATCATTGTAATGGTGAAAATATGATTAAATATAGAAAGCAATCTAAAAAATCTGGACCATACATACAAAAGTGGGTAAATATTTTTAAATTCCCCCAAAGTGGCTTAAAAAAAAAAAAAGCAAATCAGGACACTATTAGGCTGACTTCTCCATCTTTTCCATCATTACACACACCCAGCACAACACCTTCACTTAAACATCAGTAGTTGCAACAAAAATACTAAATTATAAATGTAAATGCAGGTTTTTAAATGGATTGGACGAATAAGACCGAATGCAGGACTCTGTCCAAATCTCCAATTGTTTGAAGCTACTGCAGTTGGTGCATTATTGAACAAAACAAAAACACAAAGCATTTACACAGAAATAAAAAATCTTCTGTCATTCAGAACTGCAGAACTTATAGAGACTCAGAGCGCTTATGGAGCGTGTTTTTGTGAGAGAGGTGATGCAACACGTATGCCAATCAAATGTGCCCTGGTTTTCAGCATTTCAAATCAATAAAGATCCTTTTTCTTCTGCATTTTATACCCTGCACAGCCTTTAGACATAACTGGCTCAAAGAGTGCAAGATTGAAGGCTATTTAAGCTGATGCTCTCAGCCTCCCAACCAACAGTCTCTGTGCTTCTAGCGAAGCTGGAATAACCTGCAGCTCGTTCACTTTCTGACATCTTTCATCTTCATCGGAGTCCAGCATAAATATTTTCATTACGATAGAAAACCAAATATCAAACTAAAAGTTGTTGTAAAGGACAAAGTGGCTGTAGGGTTTGATGATTCACCATAGAGATAGATTTTTTTTTTTGGTAATATTTGTACAGCTATTTTGACTCTGTCCTCATGTATGTGTGTGAGAGAGTGTGTGCATGTGTGTGTGTGTGTGTGTGTGTGTTTTGTTACAAGACTATGCAGCGTTGATGTGGACAATCTGACTCCACGGAGGATTTCAGGTCTTGGAGGCTTCTACAATGCAGACATAAATTCATGAAGACATAAAAAAAAATTGTAAAATAATTTTTTTCTGTCACTTGGACCCTAATATCATCACCTTCCTAAAATAATGGCCTTTTTTTTTTTTTTTTTTTTTTTTTTTTGCCAAAATGATTTTGGCAAAAATAAAAAGATCACCACCTCTTACTTTCCAAAGATATTTTTTGACAAAAAATGACGTGGGTCATTATTTTAGAAAGGTGACAACCTAATTATAAGAAAAATCAATTAAAAAAAATTTGCGGCTGCTTTTAGTCTCATTCTGTAATAGGAATTAATGTAATCATTTTGTAAAAAAACTGAAAAACTGCCAAAATCTGCATTAAATATTGCATCTTTATCAAAAAGCAATAGTTTGCTTTTCATCACTTTTCCCAAAGTCACAAAGAGCTATTGAGAAATGTCCTAAGATCCAATCCTGGCACCGAAGGTGCCGGTTGGAGAACCCTGCTGCAGATGCTGCATCCTAAAAAAGAATTGTGAAAATCAGGACATTACGCTGGACGACAAACACATTTGTAGTAATTTGGTTTCTAACACACTGTCCGGATACAAGTAGGCTAAATTTTCAGCAGACATTACAGCAGACTTCTGCAGCTTAACAAAGCAATAAAACATTAAAAATATTTAACTTAACTGCATCACGGGGGGAAAAAAAATTTATATCACGATTTGTGTCTGCGTTGATCTTTTGAAACAGCGCAATACCTCATCTTAAGCAATTGAATTTATATCCAAAAGTGCCTGTTTTATGTCTGTTTCTTTTCTCCCTGCATGTGCGTGTCCGTGCCGAGGCTGCTGCAGAAACTGAAGCTTTCAATGCCACACACTCAGACATTAACACAAGCTGTGCCCCTAACGTTTTATCTCCTCTGCAAATGATCCAGAAAGGGACTAAGGGTGAAATTAACATTTTTAAATGGTTCAAAGGCCCCCCCACCCTCCCATGAGGTCCATAAAGGCACACAGTTCTAACAGAGCTGCCAGCATTTCATGTTCACACCTCAAAGCCACTAGGTGGCAGGTTTGTACTCCAAAAGACCAAGAGAGGAAGCATTAAGGACTCTCTCTCTCTCTCTCTGATTGTACTGTTATCACTTATATAAACACTGAGGAATCACATTATATACACAATTCTGTCTTTTTGATGCAAGCAGCCAACAGTTGTGGACTAAATGAATGCAGTGAATACAAGTTTCCCTGACATTTAGAGCCACAAAGGCCAGTCCTGGCATTGTCTTGAAAACAGGCCCCACAGGGGGCGCTTTATCAAAGGTGATCTTATTGACAAACAGTGAAAAGCCATTTGGTGACCTTTAAAATAGCAGTGGACATTTTTAGGGAAGGTGAGAGAAGCGTAAAGCGGCACATAGGGGAGCTAAGCACCACAGAAAGCCCGCAAGAAAACAGAAGCATTGTGGGAAAAATGCTATATCTTTTTGCCTTGTCATTAAGATTTTTCTGAGGCTTCACTCTGTAGTATCAGATATTTATAGCCTGGCAATCAGAGTAAAAACAGGAGCACTCATGAGCTAATTAATCACTCTGTGACTCCTGTTTTTTTTTTGTTGTTTTTTTCCACTAATTGGTTGCTTCTAAATCAGGAAATTAAGAGCTTTTTCTTCAAGAAATTTTCTGCATGCCAAGGTCAAACATGCCTCTGGAAAAAAAGCACTGGGCACTGGAAGCGTGTGTGTGTGTGTGCGTGCGTGCGTGCGTGTGTGTGTGTGCTTCTAAGAGACAAAACATACTGCGACTCCCTGAATTTCACTGAAACCTGCCGCACTGCGATTGGAAACAATATGTTTATTTACAAGAACTTTGGCATTTTATTAAAGCTGTTTATCTTCTACCCTCATCAACTTTACTCGCTGCGGTGTTTTGGAAAAGACTTTGTCACATTGCAGCTGCAACCTTCACTGCATTTTACGAGTAATTTATGTGATAAAGACACAATGCAGGTCATTATCGGGACGTGGAAGAAACGTCTGATGCAGTTTTCAAACATTTTAACAAATAAAAATCTTAAAAGTGCGGCATGCGTTTATGTTAAGTCCCTGTGAGTGAATATGTTGTAGAGCGACCTTTCCCCGAATTACAGTTCCACATCTAAAGCACAGAAATATTTGCCTGTTCAGTCAAAAAGCAAGGAGAGCTTTGCTACGCATCATTTGTAAATATTCCTCTAGATTGACCTGGAGCTGAAACGTAATAATGGTCTGAATGAGCGAGCATGCAATGATTCCAGCCTGGTCACTCCTATGAAAATGTTTTTTGCCTCGGCCACCGGTATCAGACAGAATACAAACGCTCTAAACAACTTCAGAAAATTTATTTGTGAAATAGTTTGAAAACCATTTGTAGCTTTCTTTCTACTAGATAAATACCCAACGCTTTATTGTAATCTATTACATGAGATAATAATAATAATAATAATAATAATAATATTAATAATTATTATTATTATTATTATTATTATTATTATTATTATTATTATTATTATTATTATTATTATTATTATAGTAAATGCTGAGGTTTGTGTTTGGTCTCATTTCAAAAACCAGGGTTGAAACATGACATAGCATGAAAAAGCGTAAGGAGAGTGAGTCCCTGAAGAGGACTTTTATGTTTCTATGTGGCTCACATGTAGTGGACTCACATATGAGACTGAAAGGATCAGAGCATCAGGAAGACCAGAAACTGACAGACTCAATAAGTGTTCACTTAAACCTGGTATCTGAGCACTTATTCACTATTTATATTCCATTTTTAATAACATTTATGCTGGTGTCTGTACATTTTTGCTGTTGTTTAAAAAAATAGTTTGTCTTTACACACATTTTGAATTTTTTATTTTTTTTTTTATTAACCTACCCAGTTGCACATTCCTTTGAACCAGATTCGCTTTTGTTTTGTTTGTTTGAAGAATTTTTTGGGGCCTTTATAAGATAGTAATCCGTCAGGAAGGGGGCAGACGTGCAGCAAAGGTGCCGAGGAAGAGAGTCAAACTCGCCTGCAGCCTCTGTAGCTCCAACTACTGCAGAGGCAAATCGTAACATGTCGTGAGAAAATAACTATTTGTTGAACTTTCATGCACAGTATTGATTTAATTAAAGATTTATCTCTCAAATTTTTAGTCTGCTGTTTTGTGCGAGAAGAAAAGTGTGAAGTTTTCAGCCTCAATATTCTGAAAGACAATGAAACGTCAGTGTATCCTCCCACGAGGCTCGCGCAGGTTGCAAATATGATTGCTTTTGGGGCTCACTAAATATTTGAAGCTCTTCACCAGCAAACAGTGGCGAATGTTCAGTTGCAGATGCTCCTGCTTTTTTTTTTATTTTATTTTCATTAAGCGTCTCGCTCCCATCTCGAAGCGCCGTCTGTTTATGAGCTAACATTAAACAGACCGGGGGGCTGTGAGGGGCGGGAGCTGCAAGGCGCAAAGAGTGGCAGCCTCTCTCAAATTTATGGAGTCTGCTTGGGAACGTAAAGTGCCTCATGCGCTGCTGAGCTAATTAGTTTTATATACTGGCACTAGCAGTTAGCTGAACACGAGTGGAGCATCGGTTCCCCCCCAACAGAGGGGAACTCATAGAGGAACAAGTAAAAGATGAGAGGCATCAAAATGAAATTAATACAATTGTACCAAAACATAAATTAAAGAAGGGGTTCTTGCACCAGAGTCACAATTTACTGTGGAATTTTTTTTCATTAGCTTTTTTTTTATATATATATATCAACAGAACGCAAATATATAGTTGTGTGGAGGTGGGGGGAAAATGAGGGCATCCTATTAAATATTTAGTGTTTAACTGAGGAATGTTCCCATATTGATGCGTAATCTCTATTTTTCCACCTCTGAAATAGAAAGTAATGAGTAAAACGAAAAGATTAAAACTTTGTTTTACTCATTAACATGAGATAAACAAAAAATGTATCTGTAAGCAAAAAATCTCAATCAAACAATCAGAACTTTGTGGTTGTTGCAAAAATGTAAAGTGAGTTTGAATACTTTTGCAAGGCACTTGTTTTACCTGCATTTCATTAAGTGCTGGGACTTGGTTAAAGTTAGTTGAGGGGTCTGTAATTAATCGCAGTTAATCACATTTTAATCAAAAACTACATATTGACAAAATAAGCGACGTCTTCCATTCAAAAACTCTTTTTGCTGTTAAATTATTGAATAAATAGACATGTGAGCTCAACTACAAAGATACGTCTTGTTCTTAATCTGTTATTTAAGTTATTCTACTATCAGATTAATGCAAATTGCCACTATATCCAGTCAGCTTTCAAGAGTTTCCCCTGATTATTCATGTAACTTCTTTCCAAAATACTTCTTTAAACTTGTGGACAGTGTGCAGACATTAGCGTTGGGGACGGACGTTGTTGCTTGATGAAATGTGTTTAGCATTGAGATACTATTTTAGGCTTGAATGGCTTCGCTGATTGACCAACTCACAAATTGCAGATAACAATAGTCTTTTCCAGTGTCCTATCAGATTGCTTTTTGAAGCAAAATCTAACCTCCGTTGTGCCAAGAGTGGCCGCTATATCCAGTCAGCTTTCACCTACAGTTATAGTTAGGCTTCAGACTTACGGACGGACCAGAAACACGCAAATACGATGTCTCCAAAGAAAATAGGGTTTAATTGTGTTTAAATCTACATAAAGTTTTGTCCCTAATCTTCTTTCCTTTTACCATGTAATATAGACATTTCATGCTCTTAAAAGTTACAGTTAAGGTTTATAAAGAAAGTAAGTAATAAATGTTCTGGAACATGTTTCAAGTGTCACATGTTTCAAGTAATAGACCAGCACAAAGAAGTGTATAATTGTAGGTGAAAGGAGGGAGTGCTGTGAAATACGGCAGTGGCAGGATCATGCTATGGGGACAGTTCTCTTCAGCGGGGAATTTGAACAGAGTAGTTGGGTGAGATGGACGGATTTAAACACAGGACACAGGAGATTCACCCGGACGTCATCAGCGAACATACAACCAGAGCTGCAGATTAAAATGTTCAGATCCAAACAAAAACGTATATTTCTCTCTCAGACTGGTCAAGTTGTGATGCATTTTGAAATAAAGCCGAGATATGTTACTATTTACAGTTAAAAGACATCATATGCTAAATATGCATTTGAATAGGTTGTCAGTTGCACATGCACAGAGAACATAAGTATGAATAAAATTACTCTATATGTTTTCAAAGAAATCAAGCCCCTTAAATCTTGTCTACATGCTGTGAACTTTGTGGCAGCCACGCTAACTCAGCAGTTTGGAGATGAGGATGCTTTGAGTTGGGCCTCGTATGATCCAAGCTTCTGCCTTTCCCTGATTTTTACTCAGTCTGCTTTCTCCCTCGCAGTTTCACCGTAATTAATGTGTGTTTTAAAGTCGTGCACAACCGTACACACACTGACTGTATTATTTTTGCCAAGAGATTCGTTGACTTTTCCAAGCGGATCAACCGAAAATGCGCATTGCTTATCAGCAAGACGTCAGCAAAATACGGTAAATACAAATGCGGTCTAACATCAGGAAATGTTCTGTTGCTGCAGTAATGCACTTCAAGTTTTTCTTTCTCTTTTCCCCTCACTGGTATTTCTGGCCTGGTGAGTCTGTGTTTGTTTGTGTCCTTTCCCTCTCACCCCACAGCTGCTTAGTGCAGATGGTCGTCCTTCCTGGAGTTTCATTATGACAGGGACAATGGATGATGCATAAACTCAGAACCCATTAATAAAATATTTTTCTCTTTATTTTTTTACCTCTTACTTCTAGACAACAGGGTCTGCAACCTGCGGCTGCAGGGCTGCATTTGACTCTTTTCACCAAAGGCGCTCTTAATAATTTTGTTCAAAGACTATCGAGGCTTTTTCTCTTTGCAACTAATGAGATAAACTTTTTTTTTTTAGTTCAATCATTTATTTATTTTTTTTCATAAGACTGTGTACAAGCGTTTCTTCATTTTCCATAAACATGGGACTTTCCGATCAATAAAACACATATGTTTATTTTGTTTTATTTAAATGGATTTACAATTTTATTTTATTTTTTAGCTAAATAAAAAACAACAGAAAATATTGTCTCTTGAATCTTGGATAACTATTCTGACCCGCCTTACTCATCTATATTCTGCTGAAATAAACAATATGTTTTCCCAGTTACTGGCCATCTGCGGGCGACTGGATAAATCTAAAGGTATCACTAACTGCATTTTAGAGCAAAACCCTTTAAGACACAACTAGAACCAAGCGCCATGCGATCACCTGGTGACCTGTCCGAGGCAAATCCCTCATAATGACTGTTGGACACAAACGCCAGCCCAGCCGTGACCCAAAGTGCTCAGGGTTTCCTACCTGCTTGGGAACCTGAGGCACCTCAGTTTACACAGGCCGGGTTTATAAATGCAAATGTTACATGTTAAGCTACATTGCAGCATATTTTTACTATTTGCGTTGAGATCAACTAATAAGAACCTTTTTTTTCTCTCTATGTACTTACTTGAGAAAATGTAAGTTACATTTTGCTGCGGCTCACCACACAGGGTGATACAGCTTCAAACTGGGGGCGCCACCCCACAAGCGACCCAGTGTTCATGTGCAAGTGACACAAGCGACCCAGTGTTTGTTCAGTGTAAAAACTCTGAAAAAATACTGCTTAGGGTATATTATGAAACTGAAGTTGGAGTCAGGTGTGCAAACATTCTACTGGGTAATAAATTAAAGGTGCATTTCACTGTTTTCTGGAATCTGGGCTACACTTGGTCATCTCAAGTTCTAAAATAATCAGATCCAACTTGATCTGGATCATTCTTCACAAAATGATTTTCTGAAACACACTTGGAAATCCATTAAGTCTATATTTAAAGCTTAATGCTTTAAAAAAAAAGTATTATCAAAAAAGTAAAAGTAGTATATAAATAGCACTATACAACCCATTTTTTACCAGCGGTCCTTTTGTACATCAAAACAGTTGGATATTTTGTCCAGCTAATCATATATCTGAGGCCAGATCTTGGTTTCCCCAAAACCATCCTGTTCTTAATTAATGCTAAAACAAGTTCTTCAAATGACCAGGCTGCAACACAGATTCTGCTGGAAACTAGATCAATTTGTGCCACAGGCCTCGGATGCAACCAGCTAATGTTCTGTGGCATTTAAAGAAACTAAAGAACCAGATCCCATTTCAATTTGCATAATTTTACTTATTCAGTAAGTAAACAGGCAAAATACATGTGATCATTTCAGTGGTAATATAGCAGATTTCACTATAGAAAGGACACCAAATATCTTCCTTTGCCAGATCTCATAAAGCAGAACCCAATTTGGGTGTTGAATAAATAATTTAACGATGTCGCCGCTTTTTCCACATTTCAGGAAATCAATCCTGCAGGGATATTTAGGGTTAGGATGAGACAGGGTGCAAATTAAAACTGCTGGCCTTGTCGAATTAAGACATTTTCACTACGCAAATTCGCCGCCTCTTTTTACGACCTAAAGGAGAACTTGATAGACTTTCTGCATTTTACATTGTGCCAAATAAAATAATTAGCACGCATTTAGTCATTCAGAAGCCACCAGTGCACGGAAAACAAATTACTCCCGTAAACTGTTTCCCATTTTAAGTGAGCGTGATGCGTTGGCTTCGATTGAGTGGGAGACTTTTAGAGGCACTGAGACGTGGCTGTACCAACTCACCCTGAAGCCTTTCGCAGAGATCGGGGCTTTGTAGAGGCAGTTCATGCGGTCGGAGCAACATGAGCAAATCCCCGTGTTATTGGGACGTGTTCTCTCTGGTATGGTAGCAGGGATTTATCTGCTGACTCAGCCTCTCATACAGATTAGCCGGGACAGGAGAGTCACCGAGGTGCATGTTTAAAGGACAAGTTTGACAGACCAGGATGATCAACACTAAATGGCTGGGATAAAAGCCTCTGGAATCACATCCTGCGGCCAGGTTTTATGTACAGCATGTGCATGAAAGCAAAGCGCACACTTCCTTGCTTGCTTCTCTCTGGTTTTGGTGAGAAATAAATTACAATGTCATTAACAATGTGTCAGAAGGCTCCATAAGGATGAAACCTCCAAATACAACACCGTTTGGGGAATTGGTAAACAGCTAACATCTGAATATGTAACATCCAAATGTCTTGTGGAGACAAGTTTTATGGTCGAGTAAAAGAAACGCTGAGGAAAAATACAAAAGTGAACTTTTATGGAGCAGCCAACAGTTCCCGGTATGTTCTGTATGATATCTTAATGGCATGTCACAAATAGAGTGAAATTACAGAAACATTTTGTTCTACCCAAGTGACTCTTTTGCTACAGATGTTTGTTTCCACATTTTGATGCAGCCATAATTAGCTGTGTTACATTTGGATCGACCATAGTTCATTATGAAGAAGGAAAGCTTCAGTTCAAATCAATAGTTGGACTATTTGGTGTATCAACAGGATAAAGAGCCAAGAAAGAGTTGTTGAAAGTTTGCTCTGTGCAACTATTTTGACACATATTTGCTTCTATAATTTAGATTCTGTGTGCATTAGAAGATCTGCAATAAATTCCATCTTTTGTACCCAATCCTGTTTTTTTTTTTTGTTGTTGTTGTTTTTGTTTTAGGTGTTGTTGGGTCTGGTGGTATTTATTTGAAAGTGATCAGACAGGCAAGTGGGCAAAGAGAGAAGGGGAAGACACACGGTAAATGCCACCAGGTCGGGACTCGAACCTGCGCTACTACAGCACCCTCTGCTTTATTACATACGCCATTAAAGCTCTGAATAAAAACAGCCTTCATGCCATGAATTTCTGTTAAGTTCTCACACTGTTCACTTCAGCACTGCAATCATGTTACTGTGTGTTAAGTGACATCTGGCGCAAGCCTGTCCTACTTAAAGTTTTTAGATTCACTAACCAGGTTCTGCCTGCGTCTTAGTGTTGAGCGACCAGCTGCAACCAGTCCACTTATTAAAAGGAGTGCAGACTCAACACTTTGAATTACTACTGCACATGAGAGCTCTAGTAGATAAACTCCTGAGAGAAACTACGTTATTCTGTAACTGCAAGGATAAAGGGTTGGGGAAAGTGGTGGTTATTAATTAAGTTATACTGTAAGAAGAGTTGGAACATGGGAGTTTCAAAGATTTTGTGTTTCATTTCTTGGTTTGCTTTCTTGTCTGCCAAGCACAGCTGTAAGTAATCATTACTGAAATCTCTCCTGCTTAATATTGAACTGTTTGACATATGAGGATAAGAGGAAATGCATCCTAATAAAATGACTAATTGTTCCCCATACACACACAAAAAGAAACACTACTACCATGTCAGTTCAGTTTGTGCTTATGTAAGTTTGAGAGAAGATAGCAGAAACATGATGGGATTACTTCATATGTGTGACTGAAATCAGCTCTGAGCAGGCTTCCTTTCTTTTCTATCTGGCCAACTTCTGTGTGCAAGTATCTCCATGGAGTTAGCTCAGCATTTTCCATGCAAGAACAAAACAAATCCATTGTGCTCATAGTTATTGAGTTTGTTTAGAATAGTGAGTAAATACCAGGAGTTTCTCTGTTTTCAAACTGTTCTCTGGATTCCCAGCTTGTGTGTAGCTCTGAGCTGAAGTTGGGATTCCCATGGAATTTGTTAGCAAAATAATTAACTACCCTTATTGGCTAATTAAAAAATTAGCCACATGATGATGGCATCTTGCTTCATTGAGGTAAAATTGGCTACAAAGCTAAAGCTAGCAAAAATACTACAGATAGTATGTAGACTGTTAGAAGCATGTTGGCCTACTGTAACATACTCAGTTTTAGCTTTTATTAGCATATTAGCTAAACTGCTATTAACAGCATAGCAGTTTATGCTATGCAATATCATGATTGCCCACACACTATCACTTTGTTCATTAAAGTTTTTAGGTCAAAATTAGCTAAAAGACTCATGATAGATAAAATGTTCTCTGTAGCATGTAGCCTATCATTACTATCACATTACTTTTTCAGCTTTTAAGAGACTCAAAATTTAGATGGATTTTCCCTGCAAAATATTTCCACCTCAGTCAGACATGATGCAGAGTCTCTGTGAACATTGATTTTTTTTTTTTAAGCCTTGTCACAGATTCCAAAATGGATTTAGGCATGGACTTTGACTGGGCCATTCAAGTACATTAATAGGCTCAAATCTTTACTAATCGATGCTAGATTTGGGTGTACGTTAGGCTCTGCCGCAGACCCATGTTTTCTAATAGGCTTTTCTTCCAGGATTGTTCAACATTTAGCGCCATTCATCTTCCCATCAACTATGACCAGCTGTCCTGTTACACGCCCCAGGGCATGAAGCTGCCACCACCATGTTCCACTGATGAGATTGTGTGAGGACAGGACACAGTGTTAGTTTGCTTCAGCTAAAACCTTCCACTTTGGTTTCACTTGACCAGATCATTTTCTTCTATCTGTGCCTCATATGGTGTTCTTTCAACACCATATTTTTCCACATGAGCAACTCCTCTAGAGATACTATGAGCTATGAAGGGGATGGTCATGTCTTGGTAGGTCTGCTGTTAATCATTTTCAGTTGTCAAATATTCAAAACCTACGGTATTTATTATTTTTGTAAT
>NW_015113148.1:194285-194913 GCF_001443285.1 Poecilia latipinna | reverse complement strand
TATACCGTCTTCCTTTGTCATCTATAATGTTTTCCAACACTCATCTGAGGACTTCACAGAACATTTGCATTGGATTTCATTCCAAATTGTAGTACTTTCAAAGGCAAATTGGTTGGAGCTGGTTTTATTTAGGGGTATCAGAATGAAGGGGGCGGAGGATCCATACACATGACCTTTTTCAGTTGTTTTCTTTGTTAAACACTTTCAAAACCCAGTGTCATTTGTGTGCTACTTTGTGTTGGTCTGCCAAGTTAAATAAATCTCAATAACACATTAAAAAAAAAAGTCTGTGGATGCAATGTGTCAAAGTGGAATCTAGGAATGTTTTTGCAAGACATTCTAGGTGAAGGCAGTGTTCATTACAGCAAAGCATAAGAGACACCTCAGCTGGAGAGAAAAGCTGTGAAACTCACGCAACACCAAAGGTGGTTAGGAATAACTTAGCTAAGCAACAAATAGTGAAACAGATAAACGAGGAGCTAAAAGGAGAATCTGAGTATTTCTGGTCCGAGAGAGATGGAGGGGGGGTAGGGAACCAAAGCTACTTTCATCCACAAAAAGCGGAATAGCAATATGTGTAAACGTGTGTGTGTGTGTGTGTGTGTGTGTGTGTGTGTGTGTGTGTGTG
>NW_015113148.1:146896-190673 GCF_001443285.1 Poecilia latipinna | reverse complement strand
GTGTGTGTGTGTGTGTGTGTGTGTGTGTGTGTGTGTCTTAAAGAGAGAGAGAAAAAGAGAGGGAGAAAGCTGACACATAATGAGGTGCCAAGAAAAAAAAAAGGCAACGCTGCATTGTATCAAGAGCTAAATAATAACAACAAGAGCAGTGGTGACTGGAGGCAGGAAAATCCAATTACAGCAGTGGTTACTCCCTCTGCTGGTGGAGGAGCCAGAAGGCAAAACAGCAGAGATTTGCCCCAGATCTCCCCCACAGCTAAAGCATGGAGTCACCTTTTGTCCTTTTTACACTGGAGGCACCCAGAAGCACAGCGCTGAGGGACTCCGAGGAGCCCGATTATGGCTGCTTTTATTGGATTAGGGATAATATATGGGTTGAAAAGTGGAGAATATTCCTATAAAGGTCCATTTAAAAAAAAAAGACTAAAACACCTGATTTTGCTTAGATACACAGATTAGGAGAACATCAATTTCTGAAAGTGATTTAATTTAGTGAAAACCAGCAACAGATTCAATTGTCAGCAGTTTACGCTTTACAGTTTCCACGTAAAACAATCATTTAGTCGGCTAGTCCTGCTTTTTATTTCAAAACCTCACCCTTTTTTTCCCCCTAAACTCCTAAAACATGAGCGTCCAAATGTTCCCCTACTGAGGAATGCCTGGACAGGGAGGCCTCCCTTAATCCCCTTGTATCTCTGTACCATCTGACATAATGTACATCTCCTGAACAGGCCTGGGAGCCTGGTGCTGCTATTACCTGCTGCACACAGACACCACCCACTCACCTGCTACTTACCTCCATTTAAAAAGGGAAAACATATGCATTATGTAAATATCACAATAGATTGCCGTGCCAAAGGCAAAGCGGAAAATAAACAGATATTATCATGGGAATTTTAAGTTAAGCAAAGGGTGTCTTTGTTTAGTTCCTTAAAATATCAATATATGACGCACTACAAGGGATGCTTTTAATTAAAACCATCTGGATGTAATGTGTCTATGTGCTCTATTCTGCCACAGTTTGACAAGTGGTCGTCTCTAGTTTTATTTTATATTAGTTCATACCTGATCTCGACTTGTTATTGTGGGGGGGGGGGATGCTTGAGAGCTCTAGGTTACAAACAAGAACAGAACACCTGCAAGAAAGGGAAAAACAGACTCACCTGGAGAAAATATCCCCTCCGAAGAAGAGCACAGCAAGACCGGACAGCAGGAAAGTTTGGACCTCCATTCCAAACCCCCTCAAAATGAACCCAAATCTATTTAAAAGAAAGTTTCCCTTGTCGGAAGCCGATGAGTTTTAATCGAAACGTTGTTTTTATTTCAGTGCGCTCTCCTCGTTATCCGACGCAGCGGAGAACAAAGTAAAGTCTAGAGCCGTTGATGATGTTGATGATGATGATGGTGGCGATGGTGATGGTGGTCGCGGTGGGTTGGACCCCATCCTGGAATCCCCACCTGATCTCCCCGAGTTCACCAAAGCAGAGCGCACAAGAGAAATAGCAAAGAAATCTCTCGGTCCGAGCGCACTAACGAGCCGATCCACCGCTGCTGCCGCCTGTCATCCAGAGAGCGGAGAGAGAGAGAGAGAGAGAGAGAGAGAGAGAGAGAGATGCAGTGGGAAACTCTTTAATCTGTCGATTCTTTCTTGCTTGGGCGCTAAACATCACGGGCAATCCGTGGGCGCAAGGACGGCAGGTCACAATATGGTCCTCCATGATGAGAATTCTGCTAAATAAAGACCCTTTAAAAGCCTTAAAATAAATTAATAGTAGTAATAATAATAGCGATCAACTTTTAAATTGAGCATTTATTTTTGTACGGAAGCGAATCCAACGTCAATATTTCCGTTGTGGTTCGTGTTTTGCCAAAAGACCCAATTAGAACCAGTGAAATCAAAGCCTCAGTGATGCAAAGCAAAGGTTCTACAGGCAGTTGGCTCTCAGGATCACAGATAGCTCCACAAGAAAAAAAATAAAAAGATCATTTTAATATTTTATGTCATTAAAGCTTTTGGGGGTTTGAAAGCTGCCCATGTTTAGAAAATGTTCTCACATAATGAATTCTGTGAGAATAGTCTCTAAGTATATCTCATATACTTCATCTCTCAGCATTGATGTAGAAAATGTACAGTTTCTTGCTGGACCCCTTTAAGCCAAAAAATAACTTAAAGTTACTTTTGATAAATAAGGTGAACTGCTTTCCAGACCTATCTATGCTCCACGCCACAGACAGATCTGGAGCATGATGTACCTATCTGTGGTCGTTCCTGCATCTGTTGTGTGATTCCTGGGTGTTGTGTAATTCAGTTCTAAAGCACAGAAAACATCAGTCATGACAGAGAGTATTAAAACACTGATCAAAGACCCTAGTTTTACCAGATTTATGGTAATCTCTGAGGAAGTGATCAAAGATTAGATGTCAGTACAGTACAAAAACAACAAAACCCCAGACAGCATTAAAAGAAATCATATTAAAGGATATAGGAGGTTAAGATCAAACACGCACTGTGTCTAAAGCTGGAGTTCTTCATGGCTCAACCTGGCAAAATCTCTCTCTTCACCCTATTTCTGTCTTCACCCAACAAAAAACAGAAAAGAAAAGCAATTTTTAATGTTAAAAGTGTGATGTGGTGTGCATTTATTGTAAAAACAAACAACAACAACAACAAACACTTGCAAACTAGCAACAATAAATGCTAGAGGGAAACATGCTCAAACAAATGATCCAGGTGGAGCACACTGGATAAATCCAATGCGCTGTATGTCTTTTGCAACATTTTGACCATGTTGTATCTCCCTAAAGTGAGCCACAATGTAAATACACAGCTCAGCTGTTTTTAAAAGTTAGAGAAGAATAGCTTGGTGGTATTTTTTTTCTTTAAATGATCCCACAGTGGCAGTCATCCAGGGCAG
Source organism: Poecilia latipinna (assembly GCF_001443285.1). NCBI lineage: Eukaryota > Metazoa > Chordata > Actinopteri > Cyprinodontiformes > Poeciliidae > Poecilia > Poecilia latipinna. The sequence continues at coordinate 187,758 of NW_015113148.1, read as the reverse complement.
CATTTAACAAGGGGTCATATATTCCTCACTTTAGATTGACCCCTCCACTTGCTGCTGAGAACAGGGAGGGCAGGTTGATTGCCTCGTTCCAAACTGCGCTACATTTTATCCTAATCTTAGATAATTTCAGCTCTTTTGGAACTTGGACATGGTGACAGGATTTAGCTTAAACCTACAGAAGTTAAAATTTCCAAGAAGTAGATATCAATAACATGCCTTCTTCCTCAAAACTAATATTATACGTCATACATATGTTTTCACTATGTTCTTTATGAAGCCACGCTTTCACTGTATTGCTTTGGTTTCACATTTGCTCGCCGTCACACATCATGACTGAATAATATTTACTCAGAATACCTTGCACAAAAAGAAAAAGAGGCATTTGCTTTCTTCTGTTAAGGCCACGGGTTTGGTTGATTTAAACTCATTGTGATGCTAAAAAAAAATAATAATAAAATCCTTATTCATTTTCAACTTCCTAGTATCGATTTTCAGATGACTACTAGGAAGTAGTACTAGTAGTAGTAGACCATAAAACATTTAAGACTGTGGCAGAGCTTAGCCTGCCTTGGACATTTTGTTCAGAAAAAAAATGGCTTCTAACTTTCGCTCCTTCTCCTTAGTCTAGACTTTATAGTACAGGCATCACAGCAACGTCACTGTTGAGGTCACCATTATCCCATGAAGTATACTTAATTGTCCCTTTCTCCTCATTGATAAAAGGATTATATTGATGCTTTTGTAAAGTACTTGCAAATATGGCTTAAGCAACTGGACACAATGTTAAAACGAATAGCCACCAGGACAACTGAATCTTATTTCCTGGTTACTCAGAAGAGGCTGCGAGAAAAACTGTCTTGCTCCCATATTGTACACTTTAAAAATCTGGCATTTTAAGATGGGTGTGCATGTGTTTTTAATGTCCACTGCTTATATCTCAGTTTCTGTCTAAATGCCTTTTTCATTTTATTCATGAAATGTTTCCTTTTTCATGTGGTGAGAGTGGTTCTGTGGGAATGCAGAAAGCACCCGCCTCGGTTTCTGCTGTTTCTCTGTGAGAGAAAAAAGAAAAAAACAAAAGCAAGACTGGTGATTTAAATCCTTTTGCACATCCACTGGGACTCCTGGATGGACAAAATTATTTTTTTTTTCTTTAGATAAAGATAGCAACCTGCACTATCAAAAAAGCAAGCGCAGAATTTATGAAGGCAAAAATACAACAATGTAGCTTGATTACAGCTTCTGAAAAAATAAAAGTCCAGTATAAATGTTTGTAGTTTCAAATTCAAAAATATTTTGTTAATTCCAGAGGAAAATTATAAATCAAACCTTTTTCTTTTGTTTAATAAATTATGTACAGTATATCTTTCCTGCTATTTAAATAAAAAATGTTGTTTTGATCATGTTCTTGCAGACATGAAAAATTTCACAAGAAACACAAAGAAAATATTTATTTTTAAGACATTTTTATCTGCAGAAGAGTTCAGAAACCAATAAAGATTTTCAATCAATGTTGTCGTTTACCCTCCCTTTGCATTGCTTCAAAGTAAACCATCTGATTATTACTAATTCATTCTTTAGAACTGAACTAAACGCAGGAATAAAATGGCTTTACAGTCGAGTCCTTCTTTAGAGTTGTATTTACAAAAAAGTTGACGGAAGACATGGCAGAAAAATGTACAAACGTACAACATTTTTTTTGCAGTCAGTCAACCAAATTTACCTGTGCAACAATAATAAAATCTGCATTGCTAATAAAATAGTTGTCAACCACCACTGCAGGTATCTAGTGGGAACCCATCCACTCTTCTGCGTGACAAAAACACTGCAGGACAAACGGATTTATCTCTTTCTGAGTCAACTGGGATTATAATTTTGTGCGTTTACAGCAAGCATGAAAAAAAAGCATGTTCTAACCAAAACCCTCTTTCTCGATAAGTACACTTTACACAGAAAAAAAAAAAAAAAAACATCAGACGCCAGCAGCAACGTCCTCTCAGTGGGGGTTCAGTTTCATGAGCGAAAATGACAGGTTTATTTTTTTCAGTTCAACTTCAGGGTTAAGCCCCGCCCCCTTGCGTCTCGTCTCCTTGGAAACAGTGAGAGTAAGCGAGGATAAAACTTGCTTCAGAAAAGGTTACTTGGTGAAACAGTGAGGAAAAGCCTCACTAAGACAGGTATTTTGTTCATATTTTTGCTAGTTGTTCGTGTGATTGTTATTTTAAATGTGAAGCATCTTTAAAAAAAAATAGCCATATGCTACACTACTTTTTTAGCTTTCTAGCCTTCCGAGTTAGCAGCACCTATCAGGTAAACCACTCACCGTCTGTTTAGGTATTCTTTGTTTGTGTGAACTTTGGAACTACGGTGTTTTAAAATAATAACAACAATAATAATGTGTCTTTTTTTTGTTTTGTTTTGTTTTTGTCAACACTGTCTTTAATTTAGCTTATTTTAACTGTTTATTGAAAGCCACAATGTTATCAGTTCGATAAGTTTGACTGTTTTATCCATATCCGAAGCTTAATGGACTTACTGGAGGAGTTCGAGTGCTCACCTGAAGGTGGGTCTCTGAAGTCTGGACTCTTCGATGTGCTCCTTCGCAGTTTTGATGAAACAGAGGGTAAGAAGCAGCTTCTAGCTTCAGGCTAAAGCTATATGAAAAACAGTACATACTGAAGTACTTAGGCAGAATAAAAAGACTCATTTTTTACCCCCTCCCTGTCTGAAGTTAAATCAGACCAAACTTGTATTGTTTTAGGTCAGTCAGATTTACCAAAAAATATTTCTGCTTGCTAAATGTCACAATAATGAGAGAAAGAATATGACAAAGATTTTTTTTTAATGTCTTCAAAATCAGAGAAGGAAGACGAAGAGGAAGAGGATGAGGAGGCAGAGGATGTATATTTTCATGAAGAGCCAGGTCCTCTTCCTGACTTGGACTGGTTGCTGGAATTATCTGAGTAAGTATTTCTGTTATTCATTGATTTACTAATATTCATCCGGCTCTGTAGCTTGCCACTTCTCTCTGTTATAGTTGTCCCACCATGGAACTGTTTGACATCAGGCACATTATTATCTAGTTTATCAAGCACTGACGAATTCTGTTTTCTCCATCGTATGCTTAGGGTGCAACCAGACTCTCCAAGAATAACTGCAGTAAGTGCAGTGCCAGACAAAATTATTGGCACTGCCCGTTAAAGAGCTATAAAAAACAAACAAACCAAACCAAAAACGCCAAATCCCTCTTTTATTGCAGTAGTCTAATCTCATTGTGAAGAACAATCCAATATTTAATTTGGGTTTATTTTGTTTTTATCAAAACCACAGGTGGCTTAGTTACATTATGGGATAATGGTACCACTCCCAATATATTTGTTGTGAATATTATGCATTTATTTTTACTGTTTGATAAGCATTTCTAGGATCTCAGTTTGTGACTATTATATATTTTGTCCTTGGAACAGAAATATAACAAGACACTGAAGGCAGTTTCCTTTATCCTGTGGCTATTAGTCTGTATAAGGTCTCATATTAATTGTGCAACCATGTGAGCAGAATGGAAAGGGAATAAAAAAGTAGCCGATGCTTACTACTAGAGATTTGATTATTAAAGGGGCAGTGTTAGGTAGAATCAACTTTCTTGAGCTTAACATCATGTTATGTGATTCTGCCACCATAAACATACCTGGAGAGTTGCCTTGATTGTTTCATGCATGTTTGGAAAGTCCTTTAATCTCCCATGGCAACCATTCAGCAGTGGAAAATGGACCAAGCGTTGCCTTTGAGGCTCAGCTCCCTCCTGGAGTTGCAGTTTCCGAGTTTCCGCCTCACAGAGCAGCTCTCCCGCCGCGGCTCCCCGCTAAGCTCCCTCAGACTAGCCAGCAGCAATCAGCAAACACCTGCGCATCTGCTGAGCTCACGATAGCTCACTATAGGAGCTACTTCTCAGTGCAACCTTGGGAAAAATGTAGTTAAAGGTTTTTTAGAGGAGCGATGTGTGATGACTTCCTGAAGGTGGAGTTTCAGGACGAAAAGGAGTTCTTAAAGAGAGAGAGGCCCAATTTCAAGGCGTTGCATTGTGAAATCAAATTTCTTTTAAGTCACATTACATATAAGTAGCATTCTTACAGCAACTCAAATTAACCGTTTCTCAATTGTGCTATGAAATGGCACCATGTGCTTGGAAAATACATAATAATGCCAACCAAGGAATGAAATCTGCAGGTCACAAAGTCTCCCTTAAAATCATTAAATGCTATCCACATGCCAAGAAAAGAAGCAATTACTAATGTAAACATGGAGTTGGAACTTTAACTGGAACTCTGTGCTAGAATTTGGCATGAAACCAAGGACGAATATGTGGAAGAGCTCCTCATGTCTGCTGTAAAGTTTTGTGGTGGATCTTTGTTGCTCCTGCCAGTCAACTGGTCTAAGGTCTCCACCCTCGTAAATGTTGTACATACGGTTAATTTAGCTAAAATGTATATTTTCATCACACTGGATGTTTCCCACACTCCACTTGATAAATCTGCTTAATTAAAGCTTGGATTATTTAACAGTTTTTATTGTGAGATTCTGTGACTGCAGCAAACCAGGTCACAGTTGTGCCAAACACCTGCTGTGGCCAGCACTGTAAATTCTTATATTTACATAAAGCATGTCCAGGATGTACATTAAATATGCATTCATTTTCCCCATGTGTCCTTCTTCTTCATCGTTCCCAAGTGAGAGCGACGTCGACGTCCAGGGCGATGGCGCCGGCGACCTTGCACCTGAGGCCGACAATAGCAGGCAGAGGAGTTTTGCCGAGACAGCACGGATGTTCAAGCTGAGACGAAACCTGGACCAGCTGGACTCGTTTCATCGACAGAAGGAGCATGACGTGCAGAAAACCAGGTCTGGACCTGGCACTCATCGACCTCTAGAGCCAACTTCCCTGTTTAACCCAGATCAAATTGCACGTGCCTCTCTGGAATTGGCAAACACCTCCACGTACACATCCACGCCGGTCTTGTTGTCTCAAATGGTTTGTGTTGAGGTTTAAGGCTCTGTACAGATTGTTTCCTTTTTGTTTTGTTTTGCTTTGCTTTTCCTGTTTTCCATAATCTTCGCTCTGTTGCCCTTGTCGCATGGGGGAAATCATTTCTGTACCAATTGATTCAGCAATTTGCGGGAAATCATTCCTGCCAGAGAGAGAACATTTCTAGTAATGACCTCTCCCTTCACTTTTCTTTCCCCTGTTTTTATTTGTCTCCACGGCGAGCCATTAAGCACCTGATGAACTGTGATGCAGTCTCCATAAAAATGTCAGTCATCATCATTCAGCACAAAGCAGCAGTGGTCAGTGTGGAGCTTTAGTGCTCCCTGACTAAGCATCAGTTTAATGGAACATTAGCACAGCTGGCTTTCAAACGGTCTGCATCTGTTCTGTTACAGTCTGCACCGGTTTCCTCTAATAAGAGAATGTAGATTTTTTTTTTTTTGCCCCTGAAGAAAAAGAATCATAATTTCAACATCTTACACCAATCAAAATAAATCTTTCAACTTCAAGAATACAATGACTAAATTAGTTTGTTTCTTTTAGAATTCAACCACTGCACATTTTGCCACGTTTCAAAATGAAAATAATAAAGTTTACGTATATTCAAGTTTGTGGATTTAACATGTCAAGATGTAAAAATATATATGTATAATAATAATTCACCAGTGTAGCTTTTCATTTTTCAATTTTCTTTTCTCTTTAGAGAAAAGCTGAAAATTTGCCGTCATAATATAGGAAGCTGCTTGGAGCAGAAGGACCAACTGGAGTGGGAAATAGAGCAGGAGAAGGCAAATGACAACAGGTGGATATAAAATAAGTGAAATCATCCGCAATAGGGGTGGGCATTTACTGCAGTTCATTAAGTAAGTAGTGTCCTGAAGAAACCTATTTCTAATAGAACAGTATTTGTATCTGTGAGCCTACGAATGCTGTGCCAGGCAGTCTCAGCCATACAGTTATCTAAGAAGAAGTTGTAGCATTTTTATAATTTTTTTTTTATCATTATCACAATAGTACCATAAGTCCATAGCACCCACCACTATTCTGTACTTTATAAGGACATACTGGTGACCCAAGCTATTTCTCTCTTTCCACTCATTCCTGTCCTTATTCAACAGTGTGGCGGTGTTTCGACTGAGCACCCAGCACAAGTTGTTGTGTCAAAACCTGCAGAATGAGAAAGAGCTGGAAGGCCAAATCCACGCCGAACTGAGGCAACATGAGTGGGTTCAACGTGAAGACGGTTTGTTTGTTCCAACATGGTTTGACAGGCACTCCGACTGCACGGAAAGGGCAGTCCTCTCATTAGCTCTGATTTGATCACTGCCTCTGCTTCGAGGAGTAAACAAAAAAGAACGAGACAGCCAATGCGAGGAATATCTTCGCAACCAAGAGAAAAACTTTATCGTCGAGAGTTTCTTATGTCATTGCTGCTGAGTTGTAGATAAAATGAAGCTGCTTTTTATTTCCAAACATTGCGAAACCATTTTTCAGTTTTAATGTTTGATAAAGCCTTTGCAGACTCCCGTCTGCAGCCCCATGTTAAGAACTAGATTAAATCCCGCATTAGCAAGATGTCAGTACATTTTGTTCTGCTTACTTCCAAATTTCTCCTCTCCTAAGAATGGAGCTGAATGAAATGGAGGTGGAACTTGGCAACGTCTCCGTGCTCCGCCAAGAGGTGGAGGAAGAAGAGCAGCTCTTCCAGGTCCTCAAAGCACAGAAGGCGGTAACAAGGTTGGAGCAGGAGAAGAAAGTCAGCCAAAACCGTCAACGCAGCATGAAGCTTTTCATGGAGTAGGGCCAACGACAGCTTGCGTCGTTCATCACACTGAAGCAGAATACACACGTTATCATTTCCTGATCTTCGTTTCTTAGTTGATCAGACCCTTTTTTTTTGTTTTTTCCAATTATATAGAAGTAAGGAAAATACATTTCCTTAATGTTTTGAAATCTTGTTTGTGTTCTGATAGTGAACAGGCAGCCAAGCTGAAGGGGGAGGAGATCGAATGTCAAAGGAAGACCGAAGAGTTTTGTGCAAACCGAAAGATAGCTGCCAAGTACTTGAGGCAGAGCAACAAAAGGTAATCCCCAATAAACCGTGAACAGAGTCACACCGCAACAAGACAGTCACTGTCTCTGCAGACTATTAGGAGAGACGGCCTGTCCTATTGATTGTTCACTGGTGCAGAGTCAGTGTATTAAACGGTAAATAGACAGGACATATGTAAGTGCTTTGATTCAGACACCAGTGTTGTACAAGAGAAAGAAACGGATCAAAATCTGGTTCTAGCTCATAATATGGGCATCATGGCTTCTGTCCACTTTGAAAAATAAAACCGATCTGTCACTTGTGCCCCGTACAAGATTTTTATTGCGTATTTATTGCATATGTAATCAATGGGAAACAGGCCCTTTCTGTGTTGTCCACAGTGTAAGTACGGTAAGAAATGAGTTGAGTCATTGAGCAATGACTCAACTGGCATCTAATTTTCATGTTGCTACTCGGTACTAAAGAGTTATTTAGCTGTTTTTGAAGAGTCTCGACTACATTTAATCATCTCTAGTTTAAAATCCGAAATACTCAGACTGCTAAAATGCAAAGTGGATGATTCAGCGTTGAACAGAATTATTTACGACGCAAGTTCAGATTTATGAAAACCGTATTGTATTTATGGAATCCAAAAAAAAGGAGATTTTTCAATGTTTTCTTTTGATGTCAGACTAATCTCAATGACAGAAAATGCAAAATGTGCATGGGTCAAACCATGGACCTAATTGTGGCATGTTGACATTAGTTTGTAAGGGTGACATTGTGTTACTACTGTATGAATAGTCTTTGCTTACCTTTCCTTCTAGCTCTTCCCTGCTTTCTCTGCATCAGCTGTTTAATTAGGAATGCTCAGCAACATTTTTGACAGTTCCAGTACACTCATTATAGGGCAAGTGTGATAAAAATTACAGTATTTATTTAAAGTGTTGAAATTCACATCTTTTCTGTGTGCAAGAACCTACGTCACCAAAACACGGTCACAAGAAGTAAAAATAAAGGACGGATAGCTTTGTCAAACCACATCCCAGGTCTAAGGCTTTGTGCTGTGTGTGGAGTTTGCTCCTCCGCCGGGCAGCAAACTCACTCTTGTTTTCTCTACACCTCCATGCCGCTGTTTGTGTGCATTTTATTTCTAGGTTGCATCAGCAAGTGGCGGAGAAGGAGCAGCAGAACAGGGAGTTTATCGAAAGGAGGATACAGGCTGCTGAGTCTCTAAAGTCTAACATAGCAGCCAATCAAGTGAGCAGCAGAACAAAACTTAAGTGTTTCATTTTTTGTTTTCAGATTTTTTATTTTTTTTTCCTGCAGATGCCTTATGTGGCACAGGCCTATTTATACGTTGTCATTTTAGAGTTGTTAAAAGCAACAACAAAATTGAAAAACATTTTTCAAAATGTTTTTATTATATGGTATGCATTCTGTACAAATAATGCATACTTCCCCTGATGTATGTGCTTTCCAATTAAAGATGATTATGCTTCTGTCAAATATACCATTCCTAATTTAGCTCTGTCACTTTAGGAGAGTTTGCGTGTTCAGCAAAAAAGAGCCAAGAAAAAAGTCCTGAAGAAAGAACAAGACGAAAGACACCTAAAAGCTTCCCTGGAGGCTCAAGGCTTCAACGGCTTCAAACATATGTACCTGAAGAGACAGCTAGAGGAGACAAATCGAAAACAACAGTATGTCCTCCTCTCTCCTCTTCTTTCCTCAGCTACATGTATGTCCTCCGCTCCCACTCTGTGCAGCAACGTGTGGGTGTTTTCTCTCTGTGTGCTGAGGAATGCATGACCCCATTTCAGCATAATGCAGTGTTGTTGATTTACACCTCTAAGGGAATTCGAAGAGAGCCAGAAGTCAAAGAGGCTGGAGATCGTTGCAAAAATTCTTCAGGAGGAACAGCTGGCAAAGAGCAGGAGCAAGGCACCGCCTCCCAATCTCTCAGCTCATGACAAGTTCTCATCTTTGAGGCAAGGAAGAGAGGTGCTGCTGTCTTACCTGGAGCCCAAAGTCCCATCAGCCCCTACATCACCAACATCGGTGAGAAGGTCTCAGCATCTATGATGCTTTTGTGTCCCATTAAGTATTAACACACCTTGAAGTTTTTCCACAGTTTGGCATTTAATAACTACCAAAGTTCAATACGTTTTCCTGGGAGATTTACACTTTTTACCGCACAGAATGGTAAGGATTGGGAATCGTTTGATTTTGTGGAGGATCCTCTCATTCTCAGGCGAACATTTCCTTATTTGCGAAATTTTCTTCCTCTTCTTCTTTGCGGTTATGATTTCAAGAGTACGCACCTAATGTGTGAGAAGTTCTCATTTGTGAGCTGTGAGATATTGAACCCTGCGATGTAGTCATACAGTTTGAGCTGGAGCTAAATGCAGCTACTGAAAGTGTCATGCTGTGTAAGCTCAACTTTAGACGTCACAAAAGACTTTACGCTGGGGTGAAGGCTCGCCTTCCAGCAGGACAGCGATTCTAAATGTGAAGCCATAGCAAATGGCTGGTTTAGCACATAAAATGGGAGCGTAATACAATAAATTAGTTGTTACGTGACAAAATGTGAAAAAGTTCAAGGGGTATTATTTAACTTTGGCACGACGGTGTTTGTACGTGAGGTCACAAATGTGTTTCATTACATTTTCCCAACTTAAGAGACAGTGCAGTACCATCCCCAGGTCTTCTTCAACCTCCTCTGACGGCGAAAACTTCAAAATGGAGATGGAGGAAATGGACGAGATTGCTCACAAACGCACCGACTGCAGCACCCCCAGTGACTTCCTCGCAGAGCCTGAATTTTCCGGGCTGTGGGAACAAGAATGCAAGGTGCGCTAAAACAACACAACCTTTCCGCCTAAAGCAAATTCATCTGAACTTGCTAAATATAAAGAGCCATAAATCATGTACTGTTCAGCAGCCACGTAAATATTCTGCAGGGAGCAGCAGAGGCTCCCAGTGCTTGGTGGAGAGGTGTTTGTTGAGGTGTTGGGATCAGGGTGGAATATCATATGAACCACCTCATGCTTACAGTGAGTCTTATTTCTGGCAGGTGAAGAGACATAGAATAACACGATCTGTCAGGTCAGGTAGCTCAAGCCTGTGTGAAACTCAGCTAAAGTATCCGAGATGCTTGTCCACATGGACAGACGTCTCCCAGGAGACCAAACTTAATCAGTAAATTTCAGGTGTGTTCAGATTACAAAAAAAAAATAACTCCTCTAAAGGACTCCAGTTTGATCGAAAATACATACCTGTGTAGAGTTTAGGCACTGTGTGTGCTAGAGTTTTGGCACTTTTCTGTTGACACAGTGTGTCAAAAAACAGATGGATAAATATAACATTTACAGCTGACCTCGTGTCACATCCTGCTGCAGTAGGTGTCACCAAGAGCACGCTTTGTGATGATGGCACACATTTCAACTGACACACACTATTCGTAAGTGACAATAATATCCACCTGCCTGCTTCAGTGTTATATATAGGAACAGCTTCTACTTCTGCTTTACTTTTGTAAATCTCTGTCTAAAATGATGACGATAACAAACACAATGGTCATTTAATTACTCGAATTATGCTAGAGCTTATTTTTAAATGTATTTTTATTATTAGAAGATCAGTGATGGAGGGAATGAAATAATGAAATAACAAGTCAGACTACAAACTGTAGAACAGTATCCAAACATAACATCACCTCTTCATGAGAAAGATTCAACACGTACAGGAGATAGGGGAAAATAAAATGCTAGCAAAAACCTAGTTATCGATGTGTCCAAAACCTTAAACTAATACGATGGTTTAATTTCAGTTTTGAGTTTTTGTTGGTGCACAATTAATATCAATTATTACTAAATCCAGTTACTCTAGAATAAAGCTTAGCTAATTATCCCAAATGATATTGCTGATATTTACTTATTTGCATATTTAAGCTAAATTCCCAATGGTGTTTCCCTCTGTTTTCTTCCTTTCTTTCTATGTTTACCGGCTGGCAAAAGATCTTAAGCAAAAACTAGTCACTGGAGGAAATACTGGAGGGAATCTAAATAAATCCAGGGAATCCAGATAAATTGTTAAGAGAGAAAGAGAGAGAGAGAGAGAGAGAGAGAGAGAGGGAGAGATGTATTTCAGTTAATAAAACACATAACAGAGATAATTGTTTCTCCAATTTCAACCTCAAATGGACAATTCCAGAAGATGTAGGAAGGATTTCCACAAGGTTCTCCACACCCGCCATCAATATGCAAAGTTTGTTTGGCCCTTCTCTGACTGATTCATTTAGCAGTAAAAAAAAAAAAAAATCTTGTTTGGCAAGTTGCCGTTAAATATAAGATTTAACTTGGAGATATGAAGGAATTTATTCTTTATTCATTGAAAACTAAAGAGGACCTCTCCATCTGGAATAATAATATGTGTTTTCTATGTATTTCAACTCCGTAGAAACACACAACCAGATGTTATCCAGCACTAAGTCTGAGAAAATGTTCAATGAAAAGTCCAAATATTGCAACTGTAAGTGCGTTTTAAACAAGCAGCGACCATGTTGGATTTGTTTGGGTTGGTGTTGGAAAGAAAAATGTAACTTTTGCACTTGAAATGTCAACTTTTCAGGAATTCCAAATTAAATTTCTAACCTCAAACTAGTACATTTTCAGATTTTCATCACAAACGGAACGAACAAGTTAACTCCATCCTTCGATCAAACATGTATTGCAGATGGATAAAATGAATATTTCTTAACAGTCCAAATTCTGTTTCATCACTTTTTTTTATAAATTCTGCCGACTTGTTTTTTTTTTTTTTTTTTTTGTTGTTGTTGTTTTTGTTTTTTTGAAAACTTGATAATACCTGAGGTAGTAATTAGAATAAATCTTTTTGGGAACCCTTTCTTCAGGCAACAGAAACAGTATTAACATTTTACTGAGCTCCTGGATTGGAAAAAGGAACATATTAAATATTTATGTACCAGACACAAATACCCAGCACAGCATTGGATGTACTGTAACATTTAACAATAGAAGAAAAAGATTCAGGGTTGTTATTTGTAGAAAATCCCCACTCACCTTTAAACCATCCTTTCAAACTATTAAATCAGTTCAACTATAGGTTGCAAGAGAATATCTCGTGGAACTACGCTTACAGAACTCCTTAAAGTAACCATTGCATGTATTTCCAGCAATCACTAAAAGTTTAGAAAGAACAACAAGAGTAGGAGTGTCTCTGAATTAGCTCGCTGCCACAGAGGTGAGTTGGCTCACTGTCTCATTCAGCGTCCTAAAGCAGTTGAAATGAAGGGCGACAGGCTTCGCTTCCCATTGCGTTGGTTCCTTTGAGGCTTCAGAGCGAACATGGCGCTACAGCTCAGAGATCTGAACATGTGACAAGTCAAGTGGAAGGGATCTCTCCTGCGAACATACAGATCAGACTGATGCCCTCATAAAAGGCTACAGTCCAGCACAGCAGTCAAACACAACACAACAACAAAGCTTAACGAGGGGAAGGAGGATGGTGATTAGATGTTCTCTTTGTAACAAAGTGTTTGCAGCAGTTAGAAAAAAACCAAATTACAAATACTAGGATACCAAGCCGCACAGTTTTAGATGTAATTTGAATTATTATATGACCTTTTTGTCATATTTGGGGAATGAGCACCATATACAGCTGCTGTTGTATTGTGAGTATTGGTTTTTTTTTAATAATACGACTGAAAGAATCAAAGACCTGAAATACGTAATCTCATTTAATGTTACACAGACTGCAAAAAAAGAGATTATTTGTCTGTTTCTACAGTTTATGTAGACATCTGGTGTGGAGAGTGTTTTCAATAGCTTTTCTTCTGCTTCGTGGTCACAGAAGCCTGTCTTAACTTCTGCAAAGTCAGAAGTTAAGGAAGGTGAGTCTGGCACGGACAGCGGGATGTTAACTGCGACTGGCAAAAGGATGCATGAGAAAGAGTTGAAACGGCCTCCATTCTCCAGCAAGCCAGAAGTCGTCCTCTTTAAGGTACTACCTTCATTAAAAGTGTCACCCCAAACAATATACACAATGCATAACAGTGGTAAATTAATCATACAATGTGGAATTTTACTTGTCTTTTTCTACTGACTGATTTAAGCGGTCTGTTTTAGGACTTTGAAGTTGAGAAGAGGTATAAGAAGAGAATTGTCCTGACAAACATCTCCTACACTATTAATTTTTGCAAGTTTATCAGAATCTCTGCAGCACTTAAGGACTTCATCTCTGTCAAGTAAGCAAAAGAGTAAAGAGTTTGTCTGAAACTGTAGCTTGATGTTTGCTGTTCTTAGTTGGTTTAACTAAGAAGCTTCCCTTAGCTTGAGTTCATACTCAAGTTTGGTTGAATATTCAAACATTCAACCAAAAAACATGGTCTTTTTTTTTGTTTGTTTTAAAAAGGCATAAAAGAGTCACTTTGAATTGAAGAAAGTTAATAAAACATCATAGTTTACCAGTGCAGATAAAACAAACTGAATCTGATGAAAAACTTACTGTTCCTCTGATATACAGAGGATGAAAGAAACACAAATCAACAGCACTGCTCACCTCCTGTAACTTTTATCATATTTAATCAACCGTGCTGCTCCATGTGTTGCGTTATTATTATTATTATTATTATTATTATTATTATTATTATTATTATTATTATTAGCTATTAAAACTCTATAGAGTTGCTAATCTTTAGAGTGTTGAATTTGCTCTAAAAATGCAGCATAATTGTGATACAGTGGCCTCCTAAATTAATATGTGAAAAAATGGGCATCATCTGTTAAAAGCCTCCAGAACACTTATTATTAGCACTCTCTCTTCCATCAGCAGATAGAAACCCTGCCACCATTTGTCATTTTTCATTTATTTATTTTTTTTAAATGATGGAATATGCGTGAACGCAAAGCCTGTCCTCCCACATATGGACGGCCGGCTTGGATCACCACGCGCACAGCTCCTCTCATGAGTCTCCGATAAATGAGTCAGTCAATGTTTCTTTTATCTCCTCTCTGTGATGCCTGCCAGCAGCCCACAGGCCAAGCAGAGATGCATTGTTCTCCAGGTCACTCTCTGAGGATGGCTTTCCCATTAGGTCTTTCGTGGCTTGATGTGGAGACTTCTCTCCTCGTTCTGCCTGACTGGATGAAGAGTCTTGTAGGCTATGGGAGGGTCAGCTGGAAACTACTGACACTGTTATGGAGCGCGGGTGTGAGATCGCTTGTCTGAATATATCACCTTCTAGTTCTCCATTCCTTACTCACATGTGACAGACATGAACTTCTGGCCACATTTGGAAACTAACACACGCAAAAGATCCCAGCTTCCTGCTGGAGGGCAAAAAACTGTTTGTCAACAATGACTTGCGTTGGTTGTAGCTGTCCTGTTGTCAATATAACGCCCTAAATCTGAAATCTTTGCATGTTACATATTTTTTGTAAAAAAAAAAAAAAAATGGGACACAGTGCTTTGCTACTAATTATCAACACAACTAAATAATAAGGTCAGGAAAAAGTTTAAATAAAAATATTCAGAGGGAGAGGGAAGTAGGTAATTATGCTAGCTTGACTTTGACAACATTAACGTGCTGCAGAATTTGTTGTGTTTTAGTAAAAAAAAAAAAAGGCGACCCACACACCAATTCTGACAAATCCTCAGTAGAGCAGCTGTTTAAATTAGATGAGCTGCCACACTTTTTACATTCATAGCATTCCTCTTTTTCCTCCGGACGTTGTTCTACTTTGTCAATAACATATTATTTCGACAATATACATTGAAGCTTGTGGGTGCAAATGTGGGAACGTGGGGGTGTGAATACTTTCTGAGGACACTTTACCATTATTTCTATCAATTGAAAAAAAAAAAAAACAGCAGATTTCTAGTATAATTATTTACTATTGAGATTGTACACTTTCCTCTTTAGGGGCCTTTTTTCTCACTGCTAAGTGGCTTAAACAGCGTTGCCGTGGCCACAAAGGCATAACTTGGCACCTGGCAAGATGGATTCTCCTGCAATAATATTCTCTGGTGAAATATAATGTTTACACATCACTTCAGGAAGCAGCATACAACCAAACCCAGTACAACATCAAAGCCAAGGAACATGATAAATAGCACAGAAATACAATTGTTAATTGTAAAATATGTAAAAAACAGAACTGGTTAAAATTGCAGGCAAGGTAATTATGTTGTTGTACACCTACCTGCCTTTGATTATTCATGTGTACTAGTGTGTAAAACCCCGATTAGTCACACATTCAGACCTACAATACTGAGATCAGTCGTGATGACCACAAAGAACGAGGAGTACGCCAGGCTTTTTCACATCAGCCCATGGTTTCCTCTACGCCCCCTGAATTTCTAAAAATGGCTTCCTCCCCTCCAACACCCATTTCACAGTGGGTTCCACTTCATCGTTTCTCTACTGAGACTCAAACAGGGAAAGCCTGGTTTCTGCCAGATTTGGTAAAAAGCCACAGTGTAGATGCTGCGTTTAGTGACTCTTACTAGCACGTGTCAGAAATGGGGGGCTGAGCGGAAAACATCCTTCTGGGTTATGTGTGTTGCTGAACTCAGATGTGAGATAACAAATAAGTCTGTAGAGGAAGTGCCGAAGCAAAAATCTGAGTACATAACACTTTTTTTAAATTATTTATTTAGTCCAGGTTAAGAATACTTGAAAATTATACAAACCTTAGTTAGCACTTTGTTGTATATCTTGGCAATAAATACTTTCACAAGTTTAAAACATTAACCCAGATTGTTTTAATTGACTCTAAGGAACATTAAAAGATCTAAACTAAATTTCCTCAGGGACTGGTCTATGTTTCTAAAAGCATTTCACTGAAGTTATTTCAGCCAAAGTAGAAAGTTATTTCAAAGTTATTTTACCTGCTGCGTGCAGGTTGTTCAAACTTTTCCCTTAGTTACGAAATGTCTTCTTTTTTATTGAGTAAAATTGGGTTAATTTGGTTGTTTTCATGTACTTAAACCACTTTTTCCCCAAAGATTTGACGTTTATATATGTAAGCATTTCCTAGTAAAGGACTGAATAATTAATGAGGTGTTGAAATTTTCTCATTGACTGTAGATGGTGCGCTCCTGATTAATGTACAAGATTTGTATGCAAGGGCTTATTTGTGTCATTCTGAAATGTGCAAACGGACAAGATTTTTATTTTATTTTTTTGTATGCCCAAATGCTTGAAAATGAGTCACGATTAATTTTACTTACAGCAGAAAACCATTTGACGCTTGGATCTGTTTGCTGTTTCAGTACACTTGTTTACGATGGATTTTGAGTTTAAACCTTTCCTTCTGGGGTCATGTTTATTTCAACAGCAAAATCTGCCGAGCAGTTTCATTGTCATTTCTGATTAAATGAATATTGCAATATTTGGCCTAAATATCAACATGAAGGATCTCTAGAGTTGGAAGAAATAAATCTAAAAGTTACTCTTTTAGTTCTTCAGCTGTTTTTTTCCCCCCTCTAGAAAATCTCAGTTAACGTAGAATAAGAGAGTATTTTGGAAATACATCTTATTTCAGATGTTTAGACACATCAGACACAGTTTTGAAGCTTTTGTAGATTAGTTTTAGAAGTGGCTGTGAATGAGTATGAGGGTCTCTAGCTGTGACTTATGACTAGATTGCTTATTGATTTACTGTGGGTGAAGCCAGTGGGTACTGCTACAACTGTATAATTCAGCACACAGAATTGCCACTGATACTGTAAAAAGCACATTTTTCGGCCTCATGGTTTCAGTCCTCTGCAGCGGACACGCTGGCCTCATTCGCAGCAGTTTATGTAGGGCTGTAGCAGGCTTTTTCAAACACTGCCTCACTCAGCATTTAATCCCAAGTGAACTGCTCTATTTTTCTTCGCATGTCTTTTCATGCCACCTGTCTTGAAGTTAGAAAATAGCAAAAGCACTGGTGATTTTTTTTTTTACCCGCAGATGAAAAGGGAAACGCTTTTGAGGTACAATAGGACGTTTTCCACTTACCACCTAGTGACCAGGTGGGAATCTTTCATACGTTTCCATTTCACAGCAGCAAACTCTGTATCCGCGCCAAGTTCTCCAACCGAGGACTGAACCAACAACTTCAAATGGGAGGCCAAAATAAACCTACTTTACTGGTCCGTTTGCTCTCTTTACTTTTCTACAGAAAGATATCCAGACTGCATGTTGATTTTACAGACTGTCAAATTGGGCATGGCCGTTTATTTTACGGACATTTAACTTGAACAAACGCTTTTCAAAGTCTTAACGCCCACTAGATGTTTTCACGTTTTCTCACATTACAATCAAAAACTTTGATGCATAAATTTTAATGTGAAGCAATGTATATAACTTATGGTTTTAAAAATGTTTCCCCATTTTCCTGCAGAGGAGGAGTAGTAGAAGGTTAGGCGAGACAGAGTGTCATTTTCATTACTGTCTTACCACAGATTCTTAATTTCATTAAAGCCTGGAAATTGACTGGACCGTTGTTACATATAAATACGCAGAATGTTGCCCTTTATTATACTTTGACTCAGGTTCCATTAACGTTTTCTATGCTGCGAATGAAAATAAAAACGAACATCTATAATAAATTACACTTTTACAGATTTGGGAATAGTAAGTAAACCCTTTTTAATTTTGTTATTTTACATATTTGCCAGACTGCACTATGTAGGTTTCTGGGTCATTTTGACTCTATCCTTGTTTAGTAAATCACGACATAGGGGAGGTTGTGTCGGGTTTTTGCACTCTTGAAGAAACCGTTTTTGAAGCAGGTGAAAGTGAGATCCTTTAAACATTTAAACCCTCGAACTTAAAATGTTTTTACCTTGATTGTAATTCATATTTAGAATGAGAACACTACTTGTTCGGTAAGTTGTCTAAAATGCTGTCTTTTATTTGTGTTTCAGCTTTCAGCCTCCTGGTTCCTTATCTACTGGGATGTCTTGTGAAATACTGGTTATATTCCACCCTCTGGTAAGTCCTGTCAGCACTTTATTCAGACACCAAGAGGCTGAAAAACATAATATGACCTGCATATTGGGACACACTGCTTTCTATGACCCACTTGTAATCATTCAAAGTAGTGCAAAGTAATGACTGTTGTTGCTTTGTAAGGTCTTTTAGTTTATTGCCTTTCCTTTTTTTTTTTTTAAACTGGTAGTCTGGTACTAAAATACTATCTTATGTTTGTTAGAACAGTGTTATCTTTAACACTGTCTTAGACGTGGTTCCAAACCATTTGCCATGTGGGTCCATATTGTTGGGTTGAACGTACATGTGAATTGCAAATTTAGGCTAATGCACACATTTTTACCCCCAAAAAATAAACAGACAAAAGTTTAATGAAATGAACAAACTAGCCTGGTTTTTACTGAAAAGAAAACTGTGACATGAAACACAAAATGGGTCTTACGTTTGTCCTATTAGACGAAAGTTGTACTGTTGATAACATTATTTTTAGTCAAATGTTTTCCATTTACTTTTTGGACATCTTAGTTTTATTGTAAGCAACAAGAAAGAAAAATTAGTTTACAATCTTTGAACACCAGGTTCAATGAGTGGTTGTGCTCGAGTCTAGTATTGAATACATTTTTCTGTTTTGTTTTTTTTGTTTTTTTGTGGTCCTGGACTTACATAAACTTTAAAGCAATGACAGACGCTTCCTGTCAATCACCTGGACAATAAACTGACCCTTTCACTTCTTCCTTCAGTCAGCTGATGGAGTTAAGCAATCTTATCGTCATTCTACATTGTCCCAAAAGCCTGAGCAAAACATTAGGGGGCGTGGGGTAATTTTGTTGAACGTTTGACTCTGTTCAGTGCTTTGCTTCTTGTTGTTTTTTTGTTTGTTTTCTTGTCACTGCTTGTTTCCTCCTATGTCAGAACCCAATTTCACTTGTTATCTGATATCTGCAGATTAACGAAGACCTGGAGGGAGAAATTTATTTTGAATCAACCTTTGGCCCCTTCTCTGTGCCGGTCAGATGCACCATAAAGAAATGCAGCGTGAGTAGACTCATTAAAAACCAAAAGAATGCTTTTACCTGTTGTTGAATTAGCCTTCTAATCTGATTCAGTGAATTTCTCCTGTTTTTTTTTTTATGCAATAATTTTTTTGTCCATTTTTGTTGACTCTACCACACATGTGCAGTGTGCATCTAGTGCTTAGATATGTGTCTGTTACATAAAATAATAACAACACACGCAAGTCTCAGTTGTACGCTTGGAGACAGACGGCATAAAAAAACGTGAGTGATAACTTCACAGGTTTGGTACACGGCAGCTCAGTCCAAACAAGCCTAAATCTCGAGGGCATAAAAACCAAGAAGCATCAAAAAAAAAAAAAAAAAAAGGCTATATGCTCGAGAGAACAGTGGAGCCGAGTAAAAACTGGCACAGGAAAAAACAAGCACATGTTGCAGAGATACACTCAGTAGAGATGTTTACTCACAGGTGGAACTTCATAGCCCTGTCCAGAAGAGGAACATGAAAACGGAGGACACTGAACTATTAGTCACTGCTTTCATTTCATCTAGTTTCATAGGAACAGCACTTCATGACTAAGTTGGTACACCAGTTTAATTAAGCTCACTTTCTTTAATTGGTTTATTTGTTAATGTATCAAAACCTTTGTGAACATGAGGTGGCAGCTTGTCAGTAATTGGCAGTGAACTTGTCTGACTATACGGTGTTTATCTGTGCATGTTTTCTCTCTAGCCGGAGGTTGACTGCCAGTCTATTGACTTTGGCTCGCACGTTGTCGGCGAGAGTGTTTCACGGACTATAACCCTGACCAACAACGGAGCGCTGGCCAGCTTCTTCAGTGTGGGCACCTCCATGCATCTCTCTCCGGCAAGGAGGCATGTCCAGATGCCATCCCAGGAGTTTGCCAACGCAGATCCGGTCAGCCATCAGTATAAAACTCAGAAATTGCTCTGCACTGCAAAAACACAAAATCTTATGAAGTATTTTTGGTCTGGTGCCTAGTGCAGACATCATTACGCACCTGAAATCAGACAAAACTAACTTACAAGTCACTTTTCGGTAAGATATATAGGAGCTTCTTTTAAGTGAATAATTTCTTAATACTGATTTTTTTTAAAAAGTACTCGTCCCATTGGGAAATGATTTCACTTATAGAAAGACATTTTTCCCATTTAACAAGTGAAATAATCTGCCTCTGGAATATTACTTTTCATCAATATTAAAGAATTGTTGACTTAAAACAAGCCTCTATGTGGTGCTGAAAAGTTGCTTCTGACTTAGTTTTGTCATATTTCAAGTGCCCTAAGTGTATTTGCACTAGAAACTACACCAGAATTACCAGGTAAGATTTTGTGTTTTTGCAGTATATTTGTCATGGTTTCTGACTCAAAGAAAGGTTTATTACAGCAGGTCACAGATTTTTGGGTCACAAGTTGCTAAAACTTCCTCCCCATTTATGTACTACATGTAAACAATAAGTAATAAAAGTAAGTCAGAATAGAATGGATTCTTGTGTAAAAGAACTCAAATATTTCAGCATTATTCTAACTTAAAGTGGGAAGTTACATTGTAATCCTTCACGTACAAAATGAATGAGTAATGAGCAAGTGTTTGTCTTTTTTTTTCTTTTGTGCTTGTAGGAAAATGAAAACATAACTTATTCCAGTCACCGGAGTTCTTATTCACTGAGTTTAGAGGAGGTCCATGCAAAGCGGCAGAGTTTTTCAACGGAATCTGGTAAAAAATACTGCAGAGCTTAACCAGAGCAAGACTTATGGAGGATGTTATTAAATATGTAAAAGAGTCCTTTCGGTGATAAATTGCAGAGTGCCTGGCAAAAGTATTTAAACTTTAATGTCTCCATACCTGATCACTTTACAGCCTCAAATTTGGTGCATTTCAAGTAGATGCTTCTAAATTTGTTTTCTGATACTCAGAAAATTAGCCAAAAATATTAGAAAATTATCAGATTAAACCTGCACAAAGTTCTTACAACTAGAAATCTCAAAAGTACAGCAGGCATGTGAATATTTGCTGCAGCATACATTCACAAAAGCTGACACTGCAGTTTTAAAATGTGACTTTTCATTTTACACCACCAAGCGTTTGGCAGGAGTGAAAGATGTCTGAAATGGGCACCGTTTTGGTTTAGCAGATGGCAAACATTAGCAGCATATTAGCATGTATGCTCAGCGTACTGCTGTGTCTAAATCCGGAATCGCTATGCAGATTAGCTGTATTTGAAAAATGTTTTGTGAAGCTGCACTGCAAGAGTTTACATAAAACTGACTCTGGAATGAAGGACGAGAGCAGAGGCTTTATCTCTTCATCGGTGCTGGGACATCTGGTCTGTGTGGGAACAAAATCCTAAAGGAGGACTCGGTGAAAGCGCCGGGTTCACCTTGCTCTCACTGCTGGCGACAAGGATGCATCTCCTCTTTTATGTCCTCTCACATCTAAAGTCTTCATCGCTGTGCTCAGCACTCTCCACAGCTGAATCTTTTGATAAGCAATTCGGGGCTTTTTTTTCTTCTGCTCTACAGGCTTTGGCAGTTGGGTTGCTGCATCTCCATTTCTTTCTTCTCTCTTTCTTCTCCGTTGGTCAATCACATGAAGTTAATTACATTTTCAGGAAGTTGGTAGTTCACAATTTGTCATGTTTTTTTGAGTGTAGAAGATGGAAGCGGTGCCATTTTAGTGACTTTTTTTTTCATTTATATGTGGTATTGCAGCATATACTAGCTTTTAAATGTGTAGTATACATCCACACTTCTTAAAATTCGGAGTTTTTGATACTTAAAGTTTGAGCTTTATATCATGTTATAATGTTATTCCATGTTATGTTGCTTTGATTATTATTTGAGAAATCCTTGACTCCCCTATGGCAACGCAGAGCATTAACACTTGCTCATGCAATGCATCAGTTCCCAGCTGAGCTTCCGCCTCACAAAGTTCTAAAACAACGGAGCTACATCACTCTGAATATATTAAAGGAAAAAGTCACATATTGTCATTTGTCACATTAAAGGGAAAAATTTGAAATCATTTGCAGTGGTTTCTCTGAAAAACAAAAACAAAAAACAGGAATCTTAACAAGATGCACACTTTTGCATCATTATATTTAAAGTTAAACCCCATACTTCCACTATATTTAGATTTAAAGTTACTTTGAAAAAACAATGTTTTAGTTGGGAATGTCAGTGCATGTCCCAAAAATGCATAATAACTTAATAAGTCAAATGTTCTAGGACTGTTATCTCTAAAAAAAAAATCTACACTGTTACACTTTAATAAATCATTGAATGTTTAAAAATTACTTGAACCCTTCTCAATATTCAGTGTAAAATATTTTGCTGGCATTACAACCAAAAGCGTCAGAAAATTGCTCTCATGCTTTTGCATGTTTCCACTAATATTGGTAACCATTCATCTTTTCTCATGAGCTCCTAGTCTTTATCATCATTTCCCTGTTAATCAAACTGTACATATTGCTGCCAGTCAGTGGAAACATGCTGGTCAAATTAAAACATTGATTCAAATCCAAATGCACCAAACGTTATGTTTTCAGTCTGTTAAATTTTGTGTTTTGTGTTTTTGCAGTGTATTTGTCATACAATGCAAATACAACATTTTTATTGTACAAGTAACCGAAGGTACTGATCAGCCTTGTTCCTGTGTCTTTGTTCGATCACAGTTACTTGGTTGATTTTGCCTGTATGTATAGATCTATTTGTTCCCTCAAAGCACAATGCATCATTTCCCTGCACTATTCTTCTGTAATGTGTTCTTATTTTTATACAGACATAAACACTCATCTTTCCTTTGATATGGGCGCATGCGTAAGCCTGACCTTCGTGGACTACTGCGATATTACACTTGGAAATGTAAGTGTAGAATAGTATTTTAACTGCAATAAAATATGTAAAACGAACTTTAATAAACATTGTTTTGGGGGAATGCTTTTAAAACACAAGCTGCTAACTGTGCGCCTGTATCTGCATGTGTTGTACAACCTGATGTAAATGATGTTTTTACAGGGAAAACTGATTTGGGGCTAATAATACTTCTCATAGTCTGAAGCTTTCAAACTTTTATTTCATTCTGCTGTGTGAGGTTATTTTTAAACAAGGAATATGTTTTCACTGTGGATTCTTCAATAGTGATTGGAGAGGAGAAGCGATGAGCTCACGAGAAACAGATTTACCCTCACTCTCGAGTATGGATTTTCTGAGCATTTTTCTTATCTACAGATGCGTTTGTTCAGTTCTTTTGTCTAAACCGCTGATCTGCTTCACGACGTATGATCTGTTCTGCGTGCAAAGATTGATTTTCTTGACTACAGTGCTACTGAAGACTCTGTGCTCCTTTTCTTGTTCTAACCATGATGCTGCGTATGCCTTGTGGCCCAGACAGAGCTGTGGAGCCAATCAGGGTTCATTACATCTTTCTAGTGGGGATCTAATGGTGCATCACCTCTCCCTCTGTGCTTTTTGTGACTGTGTGTTGCGTGCGCCTGCATGCCTTCAGCTTTGTTGTCATCTTGACAGATATGTGCACATCGAATGGTTCAAGGCTGCGTCTTCAATTGTGGATTATCCATTAAAACACCGAGTCACTCGCTGCATCTGCAGCGTATGCCTTTCGTGTTTTTATTGTTCTCAATGCGCTGACGTTACATGGAGGAGGACCCAGCCTTTCACCTGCACGCAACTCTTCCTTATCCTCTTTTAAACCATAGTGGACTTCAAAGAGGATTTAGATTGTTTATTACTTTTTAACTGTTAGATTAAACACTAACATTACAGTCAAAGGTGATTGCCGATCAGTTAGCATAAATCAAATAATATGTGTTTTAATTGAGTGTTTTGTTGACAACAGCTTTTCCGACACATAGTTCCCACGTGACAAATAGGCAGCGGGACAAAACTACAGACGGCTCATGGCTCCAACTGCGGCTCAGACATGTGTGACACGCTCCAATCTGGGGCTTTAATCTGTGAACACGGCAGCTAAAACCTATGTCAGTGTACTATACCAGCTCACGCGCACTGGTGCTTGGACAAAGCTGAACAAACACTGAAAACCAAAATTAAGTTACGCTTATGTTAGCCTTTGTTGAAATTCAAGTGAAAAATGGGATTAGGAGATTTATGAAGAATCCCCACATTTGTTTAGAAATGTTTTGCAGAAATTAGTTTAAAAAACTTATGTTTCTTTTTTCTTTTGTTACCTGCTGTGTTGTGACCTTTTTTTTAGGTAAGAGGAGGAGAGATTGGACCCTTTCAAAGTGTCAAGCTAGAAATGTTATTCAAGCCAACCGTTCCCGGAGAGACCATCATGGACTTCTACATCAGATTCTCTGACGCAAACACAAAACCAGTATGTTATATCGATGGATGTTATGTTTAGCAGAATACCTCAAATGATTATTGATGAAAACGTGTCTCGGTTGACATCCTATTCACACAGATACCCATCCATGTCAGCGGTGTGGCTGTCAGCAACCCTGTATGGGTTGTTCATCCCAGCATTGACCTGAAGATCTGCACCTTCGACCGCCTTTATCAATACACTATCGTCGTTCAGAGCAGGTGGGTCCAAAAGACAGACTACGTTGAAAACAACTGATGTACTTTTTTTTTTCACCTGTAAACAAAAGACAGCAGTGCAGTCTAAACAGTGACTTTGGGCCTTTTCATACTTCATCATGATTTCATGCATATTTCATTGGGAATACACACTGTCTGTGGCTTGCAGACAAGTAGAGCATGATTGTGTAGTGGAAATAACATGATACATGGTTTTCAGTTTTTGTTGTTATTTTATATAAAAAAGATCTGAATAACTTGTTATATATTTATATATAACAAGCGGTATCCCTGGTACCAATAACAAAAGCCAGCACAAATATGTACCTTAACAAAGCACCTAATTACTAAACAGATTTCAGCTGTTCATCATTTCATCTTAGTTCAAATACGGCTGTTCTGTGACGGTTTGTGGGCTTTGAAAAGGGGCAATGTTATGTAAAATTGACTTTTTTGAGCTTTACATTATGCTGTAATGTTATTTCCTCATCAAAAAGATACCAGGAATGTTGCTTTGATTTTTTTCATCCATGTTTGAGGAATCATTTAATCTCCCGTGGCAACCATTCAGTGTTGCCTAAACGCTTGCTCTCACTGAGCGCTGCTCAGATCAGATGAGACCAAAAAACCCATGTTTGGCAGAGAAAGCTGCCCGAAATAAATGGACAGCAAGTTACAGGTGTTAACGAGCTTAACATTAGACTCAGATCCAAGAAAGAGAGACAGGAGGATGAGGAAAAGCAGACAGTCATGATCGCGCTAATGAGTGGTCTAAAGAGGATGATTCCTTCGGCTTTCCAATCCTGCACTGTGTGAGTTGTGTGTGTTACTGTTGTCTTGGTCTGTCGTATAAATTACCTAGAAAATGTATTGAAATCGGTGGTTATAAAATGAAAAACTTCATGAGGTATGAATACGTAAAGAAAATTGTCATACAATAATTAAGCAAGTTGATTTTAATACTAAACCGTTTTAAAGTTTTGCATCTTTAAGTGAAGCTAGGAATTAATACAATAAAACAGTAGTCATGTTTATATAAAAATAAATGTAACTTCACTTTATTTCCCAAACGCAACGCTCTCTGTACCTCGCTGTGTAATCTCTGAGTACTTATTGTTGTTTTCCACTTCCAACCCTCTCAGCATTCGCACTGAACGCACACTTTTTTCCTGTCAAAACCGGCACCGTGTCTGCAATAAATCAAGTTTTATGTAACAAAACAGGCTTAGACTATTACAGATCTGTTTCGAACACTGTCTAAATCTCACCTGTTAGACAAGCATATGGGAGAAAGTTTAAGAGGCACTGAGCCCTGAGAGACAATGTCGGCACTTTTCAGACATTTTTAACTAAAATTAAAAAAAGAAAACATTGTTTTTTGCAAAGCTGCAAGTGGAACAACCTTACATCCATCCAGCTATTTTCTGTACCAATTTAATCCTGTTCAGGTTGTCAGGGGGCTGCTGCCTTTCTCCTGGAGTCAGCAAGAGAAGTAGGATACACCCTAGATGACTTTCCAGCCCTTTACTGGAGCAAATTACAAAACAGCATTATGTTTCAGTAATTCGGAAGATAAATAAAATATAATATGCACAAAATCTCCAAAACATGAAATCCTGAACGTGAAGTATATCAGCAAAAGAATTTGCTGGTGCCCTTGTACACAAACGAATTTGAACGACATCCCATTCTTAGTCCAAAGACTTTAATATAATATCAGGTCACCATCCACAGCTAACAGCTAAAACTCTTTTGAAAAGGTTTTTCAGAATGTTTCACCATTCATGAAGCCTGTTTGTGAGGTCAGACACTGATGTTGGATAAGAAGGTCTGGTTCACAGTCTCCATTCTAACTCATCCCAAACATTTTCTACTGACTTTGGGTCAGGAATATGTCAAGTTCTTCTGCATCATACTAAACACAGTATGAGACAGACCATTTGTGACAAATCAAACCCCTCTGCCTTCTCTCAGTGCAGAAACCAGAGAGCGAACCAGCAGCCCACCGATTACAGTGCGAACGCCCACCACCATTGCCAACAACACATTTCAACACAACACAACATAAAACTCTAACATTCGTTAGTACCAAAGAACCATGATAAGGCTTTATACCAATGCATGGATTAGATTTAAAAAAAAATACATATATAGAAGCTGCTTATAAATGTTCAGAAATTAATGCTAATGTAAGCTGGAAGCTCACGTCCTCTTTGATTTTCTTCACGGCAGCACAGAACTCAAACAAATCCTTTCTGATTATGGATATGATACATTGTGATGCACAGCAAAGGTTAAGAATGCAGCAGGGGCAGTACCATTTGCAGAAGAGTGGTCCATCACCTCTACAGTCATTGTGTCATATCAGTGTGGGGGAGGGAGTGTGTGTGTGTGTGTGTGTGCGTGTGCATGTGTGTGTGTGAGGGTTAGGGATTTGTGACAACTGCCATCTGGTGCGCTGGCACACCAGCACATGTGACAACATGATGATGACAGTGTCAGTATGAAGTGCAGCTTTTCAAGTAAAGAAATGCTAATGCTTGGACCAGCAAACTATGCAGTATGTCACTCTGCCTCCAAGACAATAATCTGAATACAAAATAGCTTGGCAGGCTTTTGGGATGAACAATGAGAGAGCCGCTGCTTTCATTATTTAAAACTGTCACTCGCTCCCCCCCACTAAATAGATAACCGTCCCACAAGTAGTCTTTAGCTTGTGACAGATTAGTTTAGAGAGCAACACAAAGCAAGATTGAATATGTCTACCCAGCCTGTGTGCCAGAGATTTGAACATCTCTCTGACTAATTGAACGAATTTTAAGAGGCTTTAAGATATGCAGTTTTTGACTTTTGCCTGTGAACCGGTGACTTGAATATCCAAGCACAATTGGCAGAATTTTTCTTTTCTGTTTCAAACATTGAGCCGAGACTTTGAAGCCCTCCTCCGCTGGCACCAGTTCGGGGGTTAAACGTTCCTGCCCAAACTAAGGCCTTAAAAATACAAACGAGCTTGTTTTTTTTTTTTTTTTTTTTGTTTGTTTTGTTTTTTTTCTTCAATAAATTCTTGTTTTCTCTCTGTTTATTGCGTGTGACGTGTTGTGCTACACCTCATCTTGGTGCATCCTGAGGCCTGTTTAAATAGCTTCCTGGAATAGGATCAACATGTTGCTGGTGCAACAGTAAACAAAGCATTGCTAATAAAAATATCCTGCTTCTTGAGTTGCTTCTTTGGTGATGTGCAAAACTTAATTCAAATTAGAGCTCAAATTAGAGCATGATAGTGTTAACTAGTTCCCTAAAGTGCAGATTATGTCCCCCAATCCAATGACATGGAGTATAATACTCTGCTTTGATCTGCTCCCTTTCAGCTTTCTTCTATTATTGCTTTTTTTGTCATCCTAAAAAAACACTCAAAGCAAATTTTAATTGATTTATTAACTTTAAAAAGCTATGTAAATCAACAAGCTCTGTGTGAAAATATAACTGCTCTCCTTGTTTAATCCTAAATAATCGTTCATTATCTAAGTTGGATTTACCCCCTCAAGCAGGTATAAAACATAAGTAGGTAGGATTTTTATGCTTGTGCGAAAGAGTTAAATGACTGTCTGACCTGTACGAGTAAGAAATTAAGATTTTCCTTAGAGAGAACCTACTAAGGAACACAAAGTCAACTAAATGATTTTAAAAGAAATTTCATGAACAGTTAAATAATGTATGTTTTGTCAGCCTGGAAAGGGAAACAAAACCATTTAAAGACAGTAGAATTCAAGCTACAGTGAAAAAGCTGTTTAGGTAGCTACACGCTACCAAAGGACCAATGAGGTGGCTGAGATCCATGCTTACTCCAGGAAGAGCTAATGCTTTGACTTTTAAAGTGATATTGCAAGGATGCATTGTAAGACAATATTCAGATTAAAAACTTCACCTAATCGTTTTTGGAGGGCTTTCAGGATGCTTTTGTTTTCTTGTATGTTTTGTTCTCGAAGCAGAGCTTCCACACCTTTTTATTAAAATGACACTTGTTCACGGGAGATTGTCATATAAGAATGGAAAGGTGCAAATTACATTCATTGGTGACTTTGGTAAGAAAGTGTGAAAAGACAAGAAATTAATCTTTTATTGCAGTTGAATATTTTTAACTTTAATTTGAGTATCGGTATGTTTTTTTCAAGTGAGACAAAAATCCTAACTTAAGCAATAATTGTTTGTTGTTTTTGTTTTTTCACAAAAAATTGCTAGCGCAAACTTACCTGTAACCCAAACGTAACTGAAACATTTTTTTTTACTTTAAATTGATCAGTTTCTGACACTTGCACTTGTTTACAGTCTTTCTCTTCATATTGTAGATATGCTTGTAATTTAATTTGCAAAGCGCTGCGAATCCTCTGCATTAGAAGTGCCATATAAATTAATTTTACTTTCTTACACAAGGGTCCAATTTTCTTATCCAGTTGCCACCAGACAGGCTGCTTATTTTGCCTCCACACACAGTCAAGCAGATGGCAAGGGAGGTTAAAAAAAATCTCTAAAGCTCACTGCTAGAGAACCGCAGCAGAGTATGTCTGGAGTCTCCATAACAACCACTGGATGTTATCTACACCTCAAGCAGTTGTGGTACAAAAAAGCTTTTTTTTTTTTTGTCCTCACATGTCAAGCATAGTGTGTGGAATTTAGTAGATGCTATTGAGACATTTTACACTGAACCAGACACCTCAGTCAGAACAGACTAAGATTAGATTTCATGTGCAAACACACCTGGTATTTTTGGGCTATTTCTCTTGCAATGACCCCATGGGGACAGACTTTGAAACACCAGGGCATTTGAAATAAAAATCCTGTGGCCTTTGGCAAAGAAGAATTTTAATTTGGTTTCTTAGCAGGATAAAAATCCAATAAAATACACACAGAAAATGCACAGTAGACATAACGTCAGTCTTCTTCCATGGCTGTTTCAGCCCACAGATCCATTTTTTTTTTTTATCTTTGGAATGAGCTTAACAGAGGAACTGGACCTTTGAAATGTTATAGTAGAAGTTTAAGTTCTGTCTTACCGACAAAAGAGAGTTGTACCAAGTTTTAGTAGAAGGGTTGCCAATAATTGTGGTACAGATAACTGTTAAAAACCAAATAAATATAGTGTAGTAATTATATTCCTATCAAAAAGCTGGGTTCTTCTGTATTTTTCAACAGGATTTTTAGATTTACACACAATGCATTTAGCAGTGTTTTACTTCTTGATGTTGTTTCTGCAAATTTGACAAGTATCTAAAACATCAATTTATTCCAATTAATTATTATTATTACCTTCTATTGAATAGTAGGGTAAAAACATTCATGTTGAGAAACCAGCATTTGTATTTCAGATATTTATATTGCCAAATGTTTCATCAGAACCAACATCCTGCTATATTAATTTGGTATTGACTAGGAAACTCTGCAAGTAAAAACTACAAGATCAGCCAAATGACCCCATTAATTTGAACGGCTCATTGGCCAAACTGATTATGTTGCCATAAATATTCCACCAAGGGTTTATTTGAAGGTTGTCATTTAGATGGAGCAGAAACCGAGATTTAATACCTCCCAAGTGTCCCTGCTAGCCCTCGCCTCGAGGAAGCAAGCATCTGGCTGACCCGGCCGTTTAAGTGGGTCAGTTCGGTTGAGGGAGGGGAGTCAAAATCGGAAACCTCTGTCGGTGTATTCTGGGGTTCCTCTCTCGTCTGTGTGTCATTGAAGATGAAAGCAGACACAAATGTGTACAAATCCCACCTTCACAAAACAGTTCTCCCTGCTCGGATGTCTTTGCTAATTCTTAAAACGAAGAGACATTTGACTTATTGCGACCATCTGTCTGAAAACGATGTGAACTTGGAAGATCATATTCTTTACAAGGCAACGTACATTGGTGCCAATCAAGAAAAGTCCGTCGTCTGAAAACAGACGATGGACTTTTATCAACCTATAAAAGATTTATTTATTTTTAATAAATCCTTATAGTATGCTGCAATCATAAAATATATTTGTTTAATTATTTGATTTTTGACCTAGTACATATCACTTCATGTGGCAGATGTTTGATTTCTAGTTCTGTGTTGTTGTTTTCTTGTTTTTATTTCATAAGCTACATAGGTGTTTGATTTCTATTTCTGTGGTTTTAAAGATTTCATAAACTACATAGATTGTCATATATAATCAGTCTCTCACCTTGAAAGCACTTTTTTTGCAGCCGTCTAATGAAACTGTACACTTTTTTTGCATGACAGAGAAAACAGAGCTTTTAAACTGACCTTTGACGTGTGCCCGGAGATGAGGAAACACCTGCAGATTATACCAATACGTGGCTTCATCCAGGCTCTGTCAACCTTTAATGCCCAGCTGAAATTCATCCCAAGGTAAGGAAGGACACACAGAGGATGCAATGTTAATGGATCCACTGAAGCACGGATAATCTTATTATAAAGGGAAGCTGTTCAGATTCTGTTGACCTTCTATTAAAGTGCAAAGTGTTTTGCTCTTCAGAGGAAACTCAGGCGTCAGTCCTCAGGCTTGGATTCTTTGATATTTTAAAAGTTTTTTTTATTTTGGGAGATCAAAAAAAGTTTGTTGTGAAATTGTAAAACTTTAAATTTTCAATTGCCAAAAGACTCTTGAGTTGTTACTTTAATCTCAGGTTCTAAGTACAGTAGCTTAAATCGTGATAAATATATTTTAAAAAATCAGTCAAAGGACCACCGTAAAGTGTTGATGCTGTCTTTCATCTAAATAACATCTTAAAGTGGTTATAAAAAGTAAAATATTAACATCCATCCACTTAAAAACAAGATGTCAAAATTGTGGTTGAAAAATGGCTAGCTAGCTAGCCTAATTATTGTTGTTGTTTAGGCTAATTTCTGCAGTACAGCTCAAGTTACTACTTTTAACATATTGATATACATTTTTTTCCAGGCTAAAAAACATAAAAAAGAACCCCACTAATTAGAAGTTGATAAAAGGCCATGGGCATCCGGTGTTAATTTACTTTGCTGGTTTTGGCTAGTAGACCTGGGATTATCGGTATTAAACAAGTTTCAAAATCATCTCTAAAGTACTTTTAATGGGGTACCAAAGAAAGCACTGGAGTTTCCTTTGGGTTTGTTGAGAATAAATAATTCTGTGTTTTTCCTTCCATCTCTTTTTGCTAGTTGCAAAGCTAAAGCTAAAGGAAATGACATGTTAGGAAACGCCCTCAAAGCTAAGGGTAGAGGATATGACACACTAAGGAACGCCCTCTCTAGGGTGTAGCATTTAATAACACATTGCTGCCCCTCCCCCAGCTGTTGCTGCATATGAACAGTCAGCTGGCGAAAAGAAGGCTGGACTGAATTTATTGTACTTTCCAAGTCAGTCCGACTATACTGGAACCAGAGATCATGTTATGTGCTGTTGTTTTCATATGTAATGTTCATAAAAAACTGTGGATTTTTTACTTATTGTTATCATACCTTGATCCATGACTGTTGACTACAGTTGGGTCCCTTAGGTGATTATCTGCTAGCAGTGAAGTCTTACAGTTTTTAAAGTTCATGCATTTGTATCTAACCAACAGACAGAGGATACAAAAGTGGCTTCATCACAGCAGAGCCGTGAAGGCTTCTGATAATGGTGTCTAATGACTTTGAAGGACCTGCTAATTCTTTCAACAGCAATCCAGGCTCTATATTTACATGGAGTGGCAGGAGGTGGATTGCAGTTTGAAAGCCAGGAGAGCGGACAGGGGACCCCCAGGGTGAATGTGAGAGGCGTGCAAAATGTAAAAACCTCTGCGTGGGCGCTCCTCTGCCCACCCTCTTTATTTTCTTTTTCCCCTTTTCATAGTTAGGCAGCTTTGTATATCAATAGCTGGGCTGATGTGTTTTTTGGAAACGATGAGAAAATTTTCCCTCCACTTCAAACAGATTGTTAGCGACACGCACTAGTCGTCAAATAGCAGGGGAACTCGAGAGGAAAGTGGGAAAATGTCAGTAATCTGTCATATTGAATCAGCAGAGGTTTTAATGCGAGGATTAGAGGACAGCTTTACTTGTGCTGCTGCTGTTGCTGCTGCTGTTGCTGTGATGGTGCGTCTTTCACATGCGCTAACATAACTACAGTTTCCACCCCCTCCCTACTCCCTGTGCATCACACTTTTTTTCACTCTGGCTGCCTTTGCCTCCTGCGTTGTCTTCTCCCACTCTCTCACACTCGTCTTTTTCTTGGCCTCTCACCCTTAACTGTACTTTTTGGGTTTCTTTCTGTGTGTGTTACCTCCTTTACTTCTCCACAGTCATCGTGTCCCTCCCTGTTTTTATGAAACTTCTCGTAGCATTCAGCCATCCACCACAGTTTTTTTTTTTTTTTTCTGGCCCTGATTCTGCTTATGTAATCTAAGTCTCCAGACCCACTTCACTGCACTTTGTTGTTGTTCTGGCAACTGTTGGCCTTTTATAATATCTGAAGTTGTCTTGAACAAGAAATGTCATGAATAATATTTTATGAAATGATTTGATAGGAACTTAGCTAATTATTACAGAGTGGTAGCCTCTGATTACTTTTTTCAGGGGTGTTAAAGTAAAGAGAATTGACTACTTTAGCTATTTGTAAAAACTTTAAAAACCACTTATCATCGCCCTTCCATTTCAAACACTGTTAGTTTATCAAATACAATCTCAGTACATTAAAGCTTGTGGTTGCAACTTCAGCAAAGCACTATATGTCTGAATAGAACAAAAATATATTTATGTCCACTTATGAAAGACTTAGCAGAGTAGTTCTTTACTTACCCATCCATGTTTTCTTGCTTTACTCCAAAATTCTGGACAGATCATCAGTTTATTACAGAGCAACACATAACAAACCATCATGCATGTACACTGTCCCGCAAAGTTTCTAGTGGCCAATCTACACAATTTACATGATTTTTCTTGACTGCAGTGGTGGGAAGCCAGGGAACCTGGTGAAAACCTGCACATGTTTGGGGAGAATACGGCAACTCCCAGTGCTTTTACCTGTTTTTCTTTACCACAGCGTATAGCTTCTCCTCACAAAATACCAACTGCTGCACGACAGCCTTGTAGCCTTCTCTATCAAGTAATCAGGGCTAGGAAAGCTATTACAGTGTTCACCTTAAACATGCATAGCTTTGTAATTTTCATCCAGAAATCTAAGACTTGACACAAACAGCTACATTCTTAAACAGACGCGCAGGTTTTTGAGTAATGATAAGCTAACGCTATCTGCCCTACATTTTGAAATGAGTTCAGTCTCACGTTCACCATGAAGGTAATTTCCTGTGATAAATCAACCACTTGATGACATGGCTCAAAAATATTTTGCAAGCTGCAAAAATAGTCAATGATTTAAGAAAGATTGGCTGCGCAAAACCTGATTGTGTGTTTTGGTGGATAACGTTGGAGGCTGATTACTTAAATTCATAGGTCGTACATCAACCCACAGGGATGGAAAGTAATGGTAAGGATGTTTTTTTTTTCTTTATCCAGATTAAAAGGTTAAAGTCTTATAGGGCTTGAGAAAACAAGGCAGTAAGTTATGCTGAGGGATCTTGTGGGTCATGGACCCATTAAGACCTGAAAGAACATATGAGTGTGCCTCTCTCCATATGTTGAGGGCATACAGCCTCTTAATCAGTTGGGAGATCAGGAACATAAAAGCTTTGGTCTGCAGTTCAGCAGTAAGGACGATAGTGAGAAACAACAAATTTGAATTAGATTTAGAAACAATTAAAAGAAAAAAGGACCTTCATGAACCAAAAGAGCATCCTTTACCCAAAATAGAATTTGGCACCATACAGTCTGAGGAGGGAAAATAAATAATGTGTTCAGCACATCATCCGGCTGTGTCCCTCCTTTCCCTCTGTCATGGTTGGATCTTCTGTTCCGATCTGTTAATTTTTTTCTCGCTTTGCTTTTGTTTTATGCAGAGGCAGTGTGTCATTTAAAATGGCACCACCAGTTCTCCCAGCCGGAGCACGATTGGATTTCCAAATCCTCATTATCTGCACTGGTTCCACTCACTGTCACATCCACGCTCACACTCTTCCACAGACACACACACACACACACACACACCCACACACACAGAGACGCACCCTGTTAAATCTGGATTCTGAAATGACTCATAGCTTTCATTCTTCACACAGGTGTTTGCGCCTTCTCTGCCCTCCTCAGGCTTCTGGGAGAGAGTGAGCACACTCTTGTTTCCTCCTGTGAGGGGTTTGTGCTCGAGCTACCCACATCGTTCAGCTGCCTTCTCTTGCCTCATCCCTTCTCTCCCTGTCTTCCTCCACTTTTATTTGTCACCAGCCAGCCCACACTTTTCCCTCACACATCCAAAGCACTGTTATGTGCACTACACAATTTCTTCTTCATAGTATCCAGAGCACCATCTCACACGCTGCTATTCCCTGCTAGGATTTTGATTGAATCGCTGTGTGTTTCATTATAATTTTATCATTAAATTGACGGGTTTTTTATTGCTGTGTGGAGCAGCTGTTGCTGATACTTTATGGACTTCTCTTTTTTGTTGTTGTTTTTTAAGGAGAATCATCTTTCTCTTAAACTTCATTAACTCTCCCTCAGTCTTAAGAGATGGGGTCATTTGGACCCCACAATTGTTTTTTACCGCAGTCCGGCGGAGTTTGCGGTGACTTCCTGTGCACTTTTACGAGGTTTTTGTGGTATGGTTTCAGGAACTGATGGTCTGGACATTTCTTTCAGTCAAACATTTGACATCTTCTGTGACTTAAGGTGGTTGAGGCTACTGGTAGCTGCTAAAATACCCCAACTCTCTTTGGTCAATGATTTGTATAACCACCTTTCATTGTAATTAAAGATACAGGTCTTTAGGGGGGCAGGAGGGGGGAGGATCTATCGCTTTTTTATATTTAAAGGTTAGTAGTTTTGCCTGTTCTTCCCATTAAAATAGTTTAAGTTCAACTTTAATACAACTTGACCTGTTTGCTGTCTCTTGGTCTTCATAATGCCGTTTGTTCACTCACTTTTTCTAACAAACCTCTTTAGCTTCCCTGTGATACGCTCTTTTATGTTGGTCTATAACATTTAGATTCCAGTGTAAAAAATAAAAAAAAGTTCAGTAGACTTTGGATTTTTCTTTGTAAGCCACTGTATGTGTTTTTTTCAGCCTGTGTGCTTTATTTCCTCCCCATGTGATCCAACTCATTTGATCCTGGATTTCTGGTTTGCAAACAACGGCCCAATCTGATGCATGAAGAGATCGCCGTTTCCTTCTTTTTGCTCTGTAAACCTGATGACGGGATCCTTTGAATGGGATTGCTTGTCTGAGCGGTTTAGGTGTAATCTCTGAAGAGCAGGCAGCGGGGCCAACCCCGGCGGTTCCCAGCTGATAAAAGGGAGATTACAAGGATGATTTATTACAGATTACAGCGAACGACTCGCCCCAGTGCTTTTTGCCGCTGGCACACTGCTTACGTCACTACTAGAAACTTTTAGAGGGCTTAGGAGATAGAAAGACACAACCAAAATGGCTAGTTTGGTTATGAATGGCATTAGCTATTCATTATTTTTTGTAATTTCTAACTCTCAATCAAGCAATGATCAAAATCTGTTTATAATCCTCTTCATAATCAATTTTTTAACGGTAAAATAAATTCCAGTATTATTTAAATCACATGAAAAGAGGCACTATTCTGATAAATGCTTATTTTGATTTTTATTATGCATCACAAATGGTCCTAACCTTTCGGATTACACAGGATTTTGCCGAGGAACGTGGATATTTTATGGGTTTCTGCGATACACTTTGGAGACGTGTTTGTTTTGTGCTTTTGAAATTCCAGTTCTTGTATGTTTAAGACTTGTACCTTCCACAAGTCTTAAACATATCATTAAAAGACTAAAAAACCCCAAGACTTGATGCGGATAATCTGGGAATCAAGAAGAGGAGCACGCAAGACAGATCTGTGCAGGACACCGGGAAAATCTGTAGCACAAATTCTCCCTGAACATATGGGCCTGGTGACGCCCCACCAGGCTTTTCCACTCGGCCCTGCCAAGCTAATTCAAGAGTGACTCTCCAGCAGCGACGCTATTAGTGGGCAGAACAACAGTGCTTCTTTAAGTGTACCCTCTGTGCTCATTGGTCAAGTTATGAAAGAGAGAGAAAAAATGACTGCATAATTACAGAGATTTCATTTTGCCAGGAGAGGCAGTGACCTTATTGGCTTTGAGGTGTTGTTGTTGTTGAACAGAAGGTTTCCAGTATCAGTGAGGAATGGAAAATGTGAGACACAAACCTGTCCATGCCACTGTAAAGGTGCTGCTTCGTATGACAGTAACGCCGGCTGGATATCTCTAAAACATTTAACAGTTTTCTAGACTTCAGACAGAATTAAGAGCACAAAGGGAACTCTTAATATTGCATCGCCTGCAAGCTCGGAGTTGAATATTTCACGAATATTCAACTCCTTGCTTCATGCTAGTCTCTCACTCCCTGGGAGGACTTGGAAAGATGATTTGGGAATACAAGATCTGGGAGTCTGACATCAATCGTATTCACTCATCCACTACTTGTACGTCACTGCCTAATGCAGTTTAAAGGGCATCACTGTTCTAATTTACTTAGAGCCAAATTGGCAAAGATATGATACCCTGGATGATAACTGCCCTTGGTGCAATCAATCACAGCCACCATTAGTCATATGTTTTGGTCTCGCAACACCTTGCGTGATTATAGGGACGCTATCTTCCTAGCTTTGTCTCAGGTCTGTATTTTTTGTTGTCCTAACAAAAAGACTTGGCTTTACCTCTATTCACTTATACTGTTATGCTTTTTTTTTATTATTCACAGAGAAACTATGTATATTTCATTAGCCTTGGATGGATTCAAGTAACTGAATAGATAATTTTTTGAAAAACCAGTTTAGTAATTACATACATGTCTGATAAGTTATTTTTTTAGATTTCACCAAAACCAAGCAAAACAAATTAGCAATCCATCCATTTTCTAACACTCTTGTCCCTTGTGAGAGTTGCTGGTGCCTATCTCCAGCTAACTCTCTGGGTGAGAGGCGGGGACACCCTGGACAGGTCGCCAGTCTGTTGCAGGGCAACACAGAGACAGACAGGACAAACAACCATGCACACACACACTCACATCTAGGGAGAATTTGTAGAGGCCATTTAATCTGACAGTCATGTTTTTGGAGTGTGGGAGGAAGCTGGAGTACCCAGAGAGAACCCACGCATGCACAGAGAGAACATGCAAACTCCATACAGAAAGACCCCAGGCCAAGAATCGAACCCAGGACCTTCTTGCTGCAAGGCAACAACTCTACCTACTGCGCCGCCACTGTGCAGCCAACAAACTCATACAATAATTTCTTTATCTTCATCAATAACAAGTGCAAATCTGCTCATTTAACAGCCATATTGTTGCTAAATACGCAAACGTTTAGTAACGAGAACATGTAACTGATCTAACATTACTGCTTTGCTTCACTGATACAGGGTGATATTCTTGACCTGGAAGGACACTGAACCCTCCGCTTTTATCCGATCAGAGACATAATGAATCACGTACAAATGGAATAATTTAGATGTAGCCTATGAGTTTCAGCAAAAAAGTACAGTAGAATCTGGTCTCCCTTTTTGAATACCATACCATACCATACCAACTTTATTTATAAAGCACTTTAAATACAATGTCATTCACAGAGTAGCGTTATTCTGCTCTGTTACTATGAGATAAGGTTGCCATGATATCGATGTGATACACCAGGATATGTACATCGTGCTTTTTATAAATCACACTTGTTTTTGTTTTCTTCCAACATTTGGTTTGTTACATGCTAATATGACGTACCACTGGTTGGTAGTATGTTAGTGTTGTCTTACTCCTGCTGTATATCTGTCTGTTGTCACTTTTGTATTAATAGAAAAATCTGAAAATAAACTATGTATTCAAGTAAAAAGAAAGAGAGTTGGTGGATAAATGTAAGGCAAGCATTCTAAATATATATCCAGTGTATATGTTATCATGAGAGCAGCACTCAACTCCTGCTGATATTGAGGGAAAGGAGTTTTACATAAGCCTGTGTCCTCTTTGAATCATACTTACGTCTTTCATCACCATGGCTACAACCTACAGTAGTGTGGAGGCGCACTCTTCATCTCTCCCCTGCTTTCTCTGGCAATCCGATCTTAGCAGTCGTGGGTTACAGTAACCATTCAGGGTCTGAATCTGAATCTAACCCTGACAAAGCCTTCGAGCGGCTCTTGGCTTTTTTGACTTTTGAGATCTGGCATCTGTAAAGAAAAACATATTTTGGTAAAGTCACTGTTGCGCCTATATTGTTTCTGAGCTTTTTTTTTTTGTTTTTTTAGATTCTTGCACTGCTTCGCTCTTGACTATAAAAAGCGTTGCTTTATATAAACGACTCTGTTCTCACACTGTTTTTTTTTTTCCCTTTCTCTGACTTCTCCTTAGACAATCGCTGCCCAAAGACGCTCAGAAGTATTTTGACAGTGACACGGGCGTCCTGGAGGTTCCAATGACAGTGCAAGTAGCAGGGCAGGTTTGTATCATATTTTACATGTTCTGCTCGTTTCACAGGAAGCCTCCTTGTGATCCTGAGGAAAGTGCACTTTCCATGTAAGTGTGGCGGTGCTTGAGTCCTACTTTTTGACAGAAGCAGCATCACTGAAGGTTGTAACCTATTTTGCTGGTAACAGGCTAAAATTATCTCACGCCCTCCAGGCCCAGATACTCCACAGGAGCTAATAAGCCAAGCATAAAGGTTACCCCACATTGTTTCACTGAAAATGACTTCATTTGCTTCAAATGGGCATGCAGCAGCCAAATGCGTGTAGCTTCTTCTTTTTGAAAAGGCTGATAATGACAAAAGGCTGAACATTTTCCACATTGTTTTTAGAGACATCCTGGGTTTTTTTTTTCTTCCTAGAATCACACAACTTTTTGCGTACTTTATTATTAATAATCCACATCCATTAGGGCTTTAAAAAATCTAAACAGTTCTGTTTCTTCACCATGGGAGTCTGGAGATAAGCCTAAAGAGAAGTGTGAACTTAATTAAATAAAGACATGTTATAAAAAATCTCTCATTTGGATGTTATCTAGAATAAAGGATTGCTATTCATTTCTAGTTTGCCTTAATGAACTTAAAAATACATATTTTTAATAAGTAGCTTCTTCTGCTGAATAAAAAACATCAATAATTTAAAAGAAAACATCTGACAACTATCACTTTAATACTTAAAAAAAAATCTGTTTCTTAAATGTAAAGCAGCAGTTTGAAAGCTTCTTGTGTGGCTTCCTTCCACTATTTCCATAAACACAGTAATCCCTGCTTAATGAGGCCTTCACCTTCTTGTTTCTAAGGATGAAATGCTTCCTCTAATGGCTGCAGCTCCCCATCTCCTTTTTCATCATCTTCAGCCCAAGCTAAATGTCACCAAGTGCTTTTTTTTTTTTTTTTTTTTTTTTTTTTTCAAAATTAATTAGGGTTTTTGAAATGCATTTACATAATGCATGAAATGTAGGGTATTATCTAAAATCTACTTTTTTGAGTTTTGCATTATAATAGCATTGTTGTGATGACATGCTGAAGGCGGAGTGTCGGAAAGAGCAGGAGATTCTTAAAGTGACAAAGGCCAATTTCGAGGCATCAAACTGTGAAGTTAAATTTCCGCTAAGTCATGTTTAATACATACAGCATTTTTTTTATGATGTTTCATGCATATGATAGATAATGATGCATAGATCATAGATCATGATGCATAATGCAATAGTGAGTGAAGCTGAGGCAAATAATGACACCAGCAGTGATTGTCTTCTGAAACTGGATTGAATCTCTTTATATTTCCATCTAAATTTGTTTGATTTTGCTCCATACTAATTCTATATTCTGCTTGGAATAGTAAAGCAGTAAAGCAGAGTGTGCAGTCTGAATTCAGAGCACTGTAGGTTACCCTAACAACTGCTCTCTTTCTGCCTGCAGAGTGCAGAGATTATTTTACTAACTGCATCCTTCTGGTTTCGATTGGAATGGCACAGGCTACATAATGTGGTTGTGAATCTGCCTACTTACTAAACCTTTTCATTTGTAGGTCAGGTCAGATATGTCTTTTGGATAGACAATTTAAATTCAGTTCA
>NW_015113148.1:127102-144438 GCF_001443285.1 Poecilia latipinna | reverse complement strand
CTTTTACCCCCACGAAAAATTTCCCAAAGGTTTTTTTTTTTTTTTTTTTTTTTTTTTTTTCAAAATTAATTAGGGTTTTTGAAATGCATTTACATAATGCATGAAATGTAGGGTATTATCTAAAATCTACTTTTTTGAGTTTTGCATTATAATAGCATTGTTGTGATGACATGCTGAAGGCGGAGTGTCGGAAAGAGCAGGAGATTCTTAAAGTGACAAAGGCCAATTTCGAGGCATCAAACTGTGAAGTTAAATTTCCGCTAAGTCATGTTTAATACATACAGCATTTTTTTTATGATGTTTCATGCATATGATAGATAATGATGCATAGATCATAGATCATGATGCATAATGCAATAGTGAGTGAAGCTGAGGCAAATAATGACACCAGCAGTGATTGTCTTCTGAAACTGGATTGAATCTCTTTATATTTCCATCTAAATTTGTTTGATTTTGCTCCATACTAATTCTATATTCTGCTTGGAATAGTAAAGCAGTAAAGCAGAGTGTGCAGTCTGAATTCAGAGCACTGTAGGTTACCCTAACAACTGCTCTCTTTCTGCCTGCAGAGTGCAGAGATTATTTTACTAACTGCATCCTTCTGGTTTCGATTGGAATGGCACAGGCTACATAATGTGGTTGTGAATCTGCCTACTTACTAAACCTTTTCATTTGTAGGTCAGGTCAGATATGTCTTTTGGATAGACAATTTAAATTCAGTTCAGTTCAATTCAAAAATACTTGAATAATCCCAAAGGAAAATAAAATGTTGCTATAACTCATTAATTAAAAAGAGTTACTGAAGATCGTGGTGGCCGTTTAAAAGTTGTAAAGTTGAAGCTTGAGTCAAATTTTTATATTATATTTTGTCTAGTATTTCGAAATTTGTGAACTGCTGCCTTTATATAAAAGAAAATAGCCCAGAACAGCCGTTGAAACATTTGTGCACTGCTTCTGCCAGCTTTTTTCTGTTTTTTTTTTTTTTTTTTTTTTTTTTTTTTTTAGCAAATTTAAATTTGGTTTCATTTCTTGCCAAACCGTCACCTTGCTCTCATTTGCCAGCCAACCAATGGTCCATTTCTCTACAAGGGCAAAAAGAGGAGAGGACTGAGGTGTATGTGGCACCGAAAAGGAGCCAAAAACTCAGCCAGGATGTTCCTGTGAAGCATCAAAGCTGTTGCCCCCAGCCTCAGGCCCTGAGTTCCTGGCATTGAACCGTCAGAAACAGTCACACACATTCATGCGCTCACCGTTTGGTCAGCACACAACACAGCA
This sequence comes from Poecilia latipinna, assembly GCF_001443285.1. NCBI lineage: Eukaryota > Metazoa > Chordata > Actinopteri > Cyprinodontiformes > Poeciliidae > Poecilia > Poecilia latipinna. The sequence goes on along the minus strand of NW_015113148.1, from coordinate 143,163 downwards.
GCTGGCAAGAAATGCCACAGTGACACGGCCCTCTGCTGAGTACTGACATGACTCAGGAGGAAGCCATCTTGAGTCAAAACAAGGAGAAGAAAGACATTTTGTTAACTTTACTTGTTTAATTATTACTAAATGTAAAAAAATAAAAATAAAAAATCAGTTCTAAACATGACCACAGTTTAGTGCTTTAGAGCTCCGTTATTGATTAAACTCAAAACAGTCAGGTTTTTCAGGCTTCACTGTCTCACCATGTTGCAGTGATTCATTTTTGCCAACATGCTGTGGAGTTTATTTTCTAATTCTGCTGTGATTGCTATTTACAGGGGCAAAAAAAAAATCTCTATTAATCCTCCTCCTAGATTAGTCCCAAGCATATGTATAATTATTCCCCCACTTATGAGACAGAAAAAAAGTTGAATCAATATATTTCTGTAATGTTGACCATATGCTTCTTGGAACACTGACCTTACTATTTTTGAGTGGTGTAGTCAAAGCCTTAACCTAAATCTGATCAAGACACTGGGAGATGATCTTTGACATAAGGGTGTTAGTTTTTAACAGAGGGTTAGGTTGTTGTTGTTGTTGTTGTTGTTGTTGTTGTTGTTGTTGTTGTTGTTTTCCTTGATGAGATAAATATTCATTTTGCAGTATTTTGTTTGAAGAATTAAATAATTAAAATTTGTGTGACCTGAACATGTCGGTGTTCCAAAACTACAAAAACCAAAAGGAATCTGTAAGACGCTACACATTTTTACAGCACTGAAAATACGCTTGCAAAATTTGTAGTGTTGTTAGATTTAAATGTTATATCCTGTATTCTAACTTAATTAGAGTATTGGAAAAATGTTGGGTAAGAGGCAGAAAGTGAGGTCCCTGTCATCTGGTGCTTATATTTCAATTTTCACAGCTCATTAGAACTGTACGTTTAATACACTCAAGAAAAAAAACCACACATTATGTTGTTGCCCAATTATGACAGACATCCATAAAATGCACAAAAAAAGATTTATCTAATGCAGAACGACTAAAGTTAAACATGGACTCACTGGATACTGTGCATATTTATTTAAATAAGAAACTTATGTCTACTATGTGTTCTTTCTCTCCATGTTTCATTAATGTCATCCTATTAACAATTCATGAACAAGACTTGAAAAGTTATAAAAGTTCAAGGATAGTCAAAGAATTTGTTTCCTGCAAGTCAAACTATATTGAGATACCGTATGTTAACATTTGCATGATGGTAAAAAAATAAAATAAAATAAAGATCCAAAAGAAAAAGCTGGAATGAAAATGTGTTGACTCGAGCGACGCTAAATTGTTCCAAAGTAAAGTTGACAACATGTTTTCCATAAATAAAAATTAGCCTTTTGCATTTTTTTTTAGGTGCTTCCAGCTAAATACACAATCCATGCTATTGTCACATCTTCAGACCTGCAGTTTGACCAGATCCAGGTGGACTTTGGTCACTGTTCTATCTACCATTTTGTCAGAACCACTGTTCGCCTCACCAACATGTCCATCCTGCCTCAAGACTTTGGTTTTGTGGCGGTTCCTGAGGTATGTCAGTTTATATGGCTTGTTGGTTCTGAAACAACTGTGAAACAAATACCACTAGATGGCTTTAACTGGTACAAAAAAAAAAAAATCAATAGTAATTTGCTAGATTAACATAATGTAGTAGATGATAGTGAACTACGGTTCTACTGGTTTCTTACATTGTGATTTGAGAAAGATATTTGTTGTTTGAAATCTGAGGGTTCTCTGATATCATCAGAGACCATGTTAATTATTGTTACAGATTCTAGCTAAAAGCAACCTACTTCTCTGCAATCTGTACATTTAAACGTAGCACCAACTTGTTCTCCAAAGGAGATTTTGATTGGCTGTGTTTGTGTGAAAGATTTAACAAGTTAAAAACCATTTTGCCCCATGCTGCTTCAACACGTAAGTCGGCCATATTGGATTCTCCGGTTGCGAAAAGTTTAACGTATCCACTCGGAACTCTAATTTCTACTGACTTTTCTGTTAGTATTCTGGACATTTAAAATTTTAAATAAAAAATAAGACATGTGTATTTAAAATATATATATTTTTTCTTTTTTATGACATAACAAACCAAAGTAAAGACCTCCCTTTCCGCATGAACAACTTTATTTAAAAAAATCTGTAAAGATGGTGGTTAACAATTGCTATAGCCAACTTATGAAAAACATGCATGCAGATTCCCTCCTTTGAAAGCGAATGTCTTTATCATAATTTCAGACTCTTATTCCAGTGAATCAAATGTAGACACTTCCAGCTCATTCAGTCTGAGTCTTTGCTTCTGTTTCTGCAGTATATTGAGGTCCAACCTTACGATGGCTTCGGCACTCTGCTTCCTCAAGAGACCCTGGAGCTCGACCTGATTTTCAGACCTAAAAAACCTATAGAATATAATTTCCAACTCCGCTGCAAATCTGGAATTGACAGGTTCATTTTTACTCCCTTCCTGATTTTGAGTGATTGTCCCACATGTTTGCTTATAGAAAGATAAATGTCTTTTTTAATTGTTTTTTTTTTTTTTTAATGTTTCATCAGAGACTTTGTGCTGCCTTGTCGAGGTGTGGGTTTTCATCCACCGCTGGTGCTGTCCCACTCTCTGATTCAGTTCAGACCTACGCCAGTAGGTGACAAATCCACCGCCACGATTTACCTGACTAACTACCAAGATAAAGAAGCTGCAACTCGACTCTTCAAAGTTATCTCAGCAGTTGAAGCTCCCAGGTTGTTCTGCTTCAGCTTACCAAAAGATTCCGACATCAGCATATCTCCTTCAGTCGGACGCCTTCTCCCTGGCGAGGTGGATGAGATTATCTGTTGTGTTTGTCTGTAAATGTAAAGGATGTTTTAGGGGAGGGTTGTTTTTTTTTTTTTTTCTGTATGAGCACATCCATGCAATGCAAAGGTTTTAGGTGCATGTTGGCATCTCCTTCAGGACTTCGGCACACAATGAACTTTGGCCCATAAGCAATGGTATAAGTTTACATTTGTGAGACCATGCCGAATTCATTTGCAGTATTGTCTTCTTTTTAACATGATTTTGATAGCTTATGGTAGGGGGGGGGAAGTAGCTGCTGAAAAATGCAGTAAGACAGCTCCTCCAGGTTTTTCAGCCTAACCTCTCATTTTACTGACCAAGAAAACCAAGCCTTCAGAAGAACTTGCAGTTTGATTTTATCGTAATAATTTTCAGCCTGCGGAAGATGATTCTGGTAATCTTGTCACAACACAGTTGTAAACAATTTTGCACAGTCCTGCTGCAAAGCTGAACGCTTCTGTAGTCTGTTGATGCCCTCTGCTGGAGACTTTTCAAATTTGAAAATGAAGGACAATTAGTTTTTTTGTTTTGTTTTGTTTGGGGTTTTTTTGTACTATTCTCAATTTAATTTTAGGTGATGAGCTTTTATTTTCCATAACTTAACATAATAACTACTTTTGCCAGTTTAAAAAAGAATTATCCCTTTAATTTTTTGTTTCCTTGCAAATTATTTCATTCAAATTAAACTTCAGCTCATTTTATGACGTTACAACCGCAAACTTCAATGCATTCTATTGTAATGTCACTTCATAGCACCTTTAAAATGCAAGGTGCAAAAAGGAATTCAACATCTTTACTCTGATAACGCTAAATTAAAATCTAGTGTGTGTGGCAGGATACTAAAAGCATGCATTAACATGAATACACCACACCCATCACTATACCCACGGAGATGGTAGCGTTATTCTGTAGGTTGCTTTTCTCTAACAGAAATTTGGCTCAAGTCGACGGGAAGATAGATGGAGGCAGATTCGGAGCAATCATGGAAGAAAACCTGGTAGAGGCTGAAAAAGACATGAGACTGGCATGGAGGTTTACCTTCCAGCAGGACAATGACCCTAATCATGCAGCTGAAGCTGCAATAAAATAATTTAAAGTTCATCCTTGTTTTGGTATGATCCTGGCAAAAAAAAAAGGCTTACGTGTTATTTTCACTGAGCTTTAGCTGTTTTTGAAAATAAGACTGAGGAAAAGAAATGTTGACTCTAAGTGTGCAGAACTGGTAGCGACATACCACAACAGACTGGTGGTAGTAAAAAATAAAATAAAACTTTGACTCATGAAGTTGCACAGAAAACTTTACTGATTTTTATTTGTAAAACAATCTTGAAAAACACTCCATCATTCCCTTGCACTTTGCGATGCACTACTCCACATCAAATATTTTAAACTTTGTGGTTGTAATGTGGCAAAATGCTTCACAGAACTTAAAACAATCAATTCATTTTCTTTTAGTTTTTGTTTCTGCTCATGAATAAAGATAATAATGTAGCTTAATGTGGCGAGCAGAAAGTTTATCCTCCTTAAGCAAACCGAGCTTTTTCACCACTTCACCAAAGACAGACAGGGAATGATCGTGTCGCTCTCTCCTGCGTTACAGAGATGCCTCGTTCAGGTGATGTTCAGACCTGTTCTTCGGGAGAAAACGATCACTGAAGAGGCTCTCCGTCTGCACCGTATCGCCAAGGCGACCAGCGAGAAGGAGCCAGAAGTGAGCAGAGTCACTGAACACGAGGTACATCTGAGCACCCGCTTCGGTTCCCTTCTTTTACCTTCACAAATGTAAAACAAACCGGTGGAAAAGTGACTAAATAGCAGGTCACACTGGTGTTTATTCAGCAATAATTAAATAACAGTAATTTATTATTTTTAATATGTTACAGTAACTATATTTGAGTATACTTTTTAGAGAAAGTGATTCTGTTGGGGGGAAGAAAAAAAACATGCAAACAACAACCAGCTGAACAAAGACATGTAATATCTTGATAATGTTTATTTGGTTTGTTTGCAAAGAAAGAGGCAGGATAAAGCAGAAAAACACGGAGCAAATACCATCTGTGTGAGGGTTATGAAATATTGTGAAAATTGCTGAAGTTTGGAAAGTCGTAGCTGGTAATGGTTTTGCCTTGAGGCATTCTGCTGCTGACCAAATAATGACAGAAAAGAAAATGTTGCCATAATTCTGGAAATAAATGTAAAAAAAAATAATAATAGATACAGGCTGATAACTATGAAATGACATTTTCACATTTTATGAAGATTAGTGAAAATGTACAGTAGCTGTCTGCAGCTCATATGTTTATCTGCCAGTGAGCCTTTTTACTGCTGACGCCCTGACCTCTGACCCTGTGCATCACTTGTAGAGTTCTGCCTCCAGCTGTTATGTGTTCACTTCCACTGACGTCTTTCACTCAACGATAGCCTGAATATGCAATAAATCAAAAACTATTTGCAGCTGTTGCAGTGAGTTACACTCTAAACAGAGAGTTGAGATTTTCTCCGTAAGAGCTGAAATATAACCTGGAGTAATGTAGCTATTCGGATAACACATAAAGCTGTCCCTGTGTCAGGCTCTGCTGAGTTTATCTAAATGAAATAAGCTCCAACATGAAGAGAAAAAATAACCGAAAACTAAGATGACGACAAAAAGAAACTAACAGTGTCAAAACAGAGCGTTGACATTAGCTGAAGTATTAAAAAAAAAACAAAAAAAACTTATGTCTCAGTACTTAAGGAATGTGGGAATATTTTAGATTAATGTGTTTATTTCAGGGATATGCCAGCTGATCATAATGCTTTTAACAAGCAGGAGTTCTCAGAAGAACTGTTAATACCAAACCCAACCTCCATTGTCCTCGTTTCACCTGCTGTACCCTAAACATGTCGTAAAGTTAATTGTTTTTTTATCTGCAGGCGTTGATGCTGCCGTCGCTCTCGCAAGGCCTTTGGCCTTGTTCACTTTAATTGTCTGCGTCCAATGATCACTTACTCATTATTTGTTTATCTCTGTCTGTGGTTGTAAGTCGCTCAGGCAGATCAATGGCGTTACACAACCTAAAGGAACCGCCCGCGGTTGTTGGTGGTTACGTCTTCTGAACTTGTCTCTGTGTCACGCCAGCAGAGCCTTTCGGTATTCCTTGCCTTACGTCTTTGTTGTGTTGTCCAAGATGAAAAGAGACATTGCTGTTGAACACAGCAGAGGGAGGAGGACACCTGGGTTCGCAAAGAGGAGGGAGATATCCTCTCCCTCCTCCAAATCAGCTGAGCGAGTTGGCTTGAATCCAGGGTGAGTTTGCTTCCTGAAAGATTTTGTTTCACTTTTGATGTTGTTTAGCAGCATTAAATAAGTATTCAGTCACTAAAGGAGTAACTAATAAAAAGCAAATCATGATTTTTGGAAGAGAGTTAAGTGTCTATGACGTAGTGTTAGGTAAAGGTAACTTGTACGAGAATCAGGTCAAAATATTACGAGCATGGAGTCATAATACAAGAATAATAAAGTCATAAAAGTATGAAATTGAAATAATATGTTAAGTTAATGTCACTGCAGAAGCAAAGACCAGGGGAGGACCTTATTATCGGAGAGCCTAATAATAAGGACACAGTGTTTTTCTTTTTTCTTTGTTTCTTTTGCGTTATCCTTATTTATTCTTTGTTCCAGCATATGTGTTTGTTTATTTATTTATCCTCCTGACTACCAGTAGTTAATTTTTGTCCTCTGTAGAGGACATTTCCAAACTTAAATGTCTCCCACCCCCTGCATTCTACTGAATGAATTCCTTTTGGTATCTGGAGAGGACATTTAGGGCTTTTCAATGATACCACATGTGAAGGGGTGGGACTTTTGTACGTACCTTTTTCTAATTCATAAAAATGGCGTTCATCAGTAATAACACATTTTATGGGAAGAGACAAAGTAATTGCATAAAACCTTTTATTACCTTACAAAGACTGTGGGATTTAAAAAAAATGGTGATTGGACAATATTTTTTTTCCTGGTAGTCAGGAGGTTTGCTTTCTTTTATCCTCTCTTTTCCACTTCTTCCCAAAATGATCTGTGACACTTGGTTTAATCAATGAGAGAACAGAAAAATAATTCAAAAATTGATATCCTAATCCACACATTGATCAATTTCATTTTTGTTGTGACACCAATTTATTGTGTTCTGTTTCATTCTTGTTTTGAATGTATTCATTTTAATGTATGCCTCCTTGTTTGTTTGCTTGCTTTTTTTTTTTTTGTCTTTTGGTTTTTTTTGTTTGTTTGATAGGTTATTTTATTGTTATTGCTGTTACTCGTTCCATTATCTGGTCGATTATTTTGTAGATCAGTACCCCTTCTTGCTTCTTGTCAGTTTGCAACGTTTATCGTATACACACCAATTGGTGAAGAAAAAAGAAAAAAAAAGAAAAATACTTGAATAATGTCAGAATACAACAACTTTCTTCACATATTATTACAACTATCCTCATATTATTACTTTATTCTCACAAAATATATTTTTTTTTTATTAGTATGGTCTTAATAAGTGTCCAGGCTAAAAGGAGTTTGTATTTTGTTTTTTGTTTTTTTGGTTTTTTTATTGGAAAGTTAATTACCCTTGTTAAAAAATATCTAACAGAAACATGAAACATGAGACCCAGTAAAAGTCTCCTTATTCACATAGTAATAATTTACTTTTTTAAAGGAGTGAACTGTATAGGAAGGCCAGGGACTTGTTGCTGCGCTCCTTCAGCCGATCCTACAAAGAGTACATCGTTTGCTGCTTTGTGTCAGACGGAGATCCTCCAGAGGCAAATGTCCAGCCAACATGGAGGTAATAGAACTGTAAGCTTTCATAGTTTGTGGTTCAATGAGTGAATGAGTGCTTAAGAAAGAAAAAGAAGGTCCATTTCTGCAGAGTAGATGTTAGATTACATAAAGTAATAGAAACTGCAGTTCTAGACAATAACATAATATATGGTAAGCTTCAAATAAACATTTTTTGTTTTCTTTTGAAAAGTTATATTTATGTTTTGCTAGCTTATGAACCAAAATGAATTCATCCAGCAAAGTTTCAAAGTAACGTTTCTCGTTCTTGTTCATTGCCTATTTTGATCCCCTTAGTGCCATAAACACGCTCCACCTGAAGCTGGAATGTCTCGCTGTACAGCCCCCTCTGCTGGTGACTTCTGGCAATGGCAAAAACGTCTTAGACTTCCGTCAAGTTTACGTAGGTGAGATATGGTTTGATCTCCTAAAAGATAAACATCCGTCCGATGGACGGACAGATGTTTATCTGAAGTACTTCAACATCCTTTTTCCTGTCTTTCTTTTTGTCCTTACATGCTACGTTGTGTTTTTGACTCCATCCGTAGGAAGCAGAGTGGTTGAGAGGTTGACAATTCAGAACATTTCAGAGGAGCCTGTGGAAGTATCCTTTCTCCAGGAAAATGTAAACAGGAAAATGTAAGCTTTGTTGCCCTTAATTCAAGCATAATATAGGAATATTTTGTTTGTGAAAAAAAAAAATATATATATATATATATATATATATATATATATATATTTTTTTTTTTATATATATATATATATATATATATATATATATATATATTTATTTTTTTTTTTTTTTTCCTGTCAACTTTTTTTCTTTAACCATTTGCAAGCTAACGTCCTCATTGTTGGACATATATGGTCCTTTTTCTCTGCTCAATGCTATGAGAGGCTTAAATCCTGGAGAAAAACACACTTTGGTCGTGGCTTTCAGTCCAAACTTGGAAAAAAAGGTGAGTTCATTTAAAATAACTTGAGTCTACTTAAATAGCTGTACATTACCCACCCTGCCTTTTATTTTCCACAGTATAGTGAAATACTCCAGGTGCGAGCCCCGAAAATGGTTTTGGAAATCATTCTTCGAGGGGAGGGTGCACTTCCGTTTGTCTCTTCGTCTCACGCTAGAGATCTCCCTAACGTTGTCTACGCGTTGGAGAAAGACGTCGTCTCCCAACACTTCAAGGCGAGTTGTCACTTTTTAGTTTGGAACAATTTTGTTTAACATGTTTAATTTCATTCAAAAGCTATATAGTAGTTTTATTATTATTATAATTATTGAAATTGATTCATCTTAATGCCACAGCAAATTCTCCCTATAAAATGTAAAAAATAAATAATAAATCACAGCCTTTAAAATGAGTACTTTTATTCAGGTAGGGAACATTTAGCATTTATATCCAGTCATTTTAAATGTTTTGAGCTGAATGTGACCTTATGATGTGTGGTTGGGGTGAACAAAAGATTTTAAAAAGGGCTGAGACATATGCACAGAGGGAACGAAAGAAAAAAAAAATCAAATAACTAAGCATATTCTATTTGTTTAGAGGGCCTGAAGACTAAGATACTGACGTTGTGATCTTATGAAATTTGTCAATGTGGTTCCTCTGTTTTTCTTCCCATCAGCTAACGAACCGCTCAGCTGAGACCGTGGAATACAGAGTGATGCTGGCCAGTCACTCTCTCAACAGTCCTCAGCATGGATTTGACAGGGTAGCCTTGCTGCTGGATGGACATAGAGACACCCAGATCCACCCAGCTGTGGGTAAGATGTGAAAAATTATTGGCTGTGTAACCTGACAAGTTTAAAAATTACATTTTCAGAAGTAAAGACCAATCCTTGTCTTCTGTTTGCCCATCAAAACAGTGTCAGATGTATTAATTAGATGAATAAAAGGTGGATAAATCTTCCAGTGAGTAAAAAGAGAGTAATTGATGGAGGATTCAGGGTTTAAATTGAGACGTTGAAGCCATGTTTGACTCTCTGACCTCAGCTTTTTCTGTCATAAATCTGATCTGTAAGATTGTCTGACGCTGATGCCACTGTAAAACTCTCCGTCTTGACCAGGAACACAGAACTACAGCGGGCTAAGTGTCTTTGGTGTACAGCCACTAGAGGGCAGCCTTGCTCCTGGAAAGAAACAAGACATCGCTGTCACTTTTCAGCCTGACCATTCTTCCCTCTGCTACACAGACAGACTCACCATAGAGCTGCTAAATAAGGTGAGCAGAACGGCAAGCACATTCACAGACATACAAACACATTTTCTGTTTTTTAAAATCAGATCTTTTCTTTCAAAGTGGTGACTTAAACTTTTCTACTGCCGATTCAGTTTTGTTTTAAAAGTCCTAATTACACTTTAGCCGTCTTGATGTTACCACTTTAACCATGTGCCTGTTTTACAGTGTAAAGTCTGTGAGATAGATCTGAAGGGTGCAGTTCCTTCACATAACATGTATCTGTGTGGAGTGGATCCTTTATCGGTACCCATTGATTCTCTTCTTCCTGACTTCACCCCACTTCATCCTCAACTCACAGGTATCAAGGCCGATCAGTCTGTGTCTCTTCCTGACGGTGACTACATATGATCTGATGAAAGTTGCATTTTATTAGAGGAAAATGTTATAAATGCGATGGCTGTCTTCGAGACAGCTTATGATTTATCAATTAAAAACGGATGAATTTGGCCATGAAGTCATCTACGCCGGTCATAGGAAGCTGAACGTAACATTGTGACGTCTTAGAGAGCCTTGAAAAAGTATTCATGTCCCTTGAACTTCTTCACAATTTTTTATTTTTGCTTTTTACAGCTTACAGCCGCAAACTTTAATGGGATATTATTAAGTATGGTGTAATTAAGAAACAGAAGGAAAATGATGTGCGGTATTCAACTTTTTCGCCAATATGTTGAAATGGAGTGTCTTGCAAATTACCGCTTACGTGTACGTGAAGGACTGAAGTTGTCATCTTCCTTCCACTAACAGAGGCGGAGGAGACGCCGTGTATCCCTCTGCTCGTCACTCTGGTGGCCAGCTGCAAAGCAGGGGTCATCAGGCCCGCCGTCAGGGAACTGCAGGTGGGCTGCATCAGCTCCCCACACGCCGACAAGAAGGTACCGGGGTGTTGGCAGAACACGCCAAAGACGACTTACGCATGTTATGTTTCATCATCTGACGGGGAGAAACATTTCTTCAAACGTTGCTGTGCAATGATGACCAAAAGGAGTTACCGCTGGTCTTCCTATTTCTCCAGAGTGGTGAGTTTCACTGGGACGACCTGGCAGCCGTGCACCAGCAGGGCTTTCACCTGGAACCTGCTAAAGGCGTCGTGGAGGCAGGAAGCAGCTGTTCTGTCACCATCACATGGACACCTCAAAGTGCATACAGGGTGAGGCTCAGATCAATTGGTATAACTAGTTTCAGCAGGAGAGGGATGCAATAATATTCACAACAACGAATATTGTGACTGGTTGCCAGTGATTTTTTTCATATAAATCTATTTTTCCAACTAAAAAAAATACTTTTTTTTTGTTTTGTTTTTTTACAAATCTACCTTATTTGTTCTGCATAAAGCTGAAGGCTTACCAATCAGATCCCTTTGGTAGTTGGGTTTGTGTTTCACGTAACAAAGAATTTAACTCAATTTTCAGGACACTCAACAGAATACAATAGTTTATATACTGACAGCTACTCCATCCAAAGTGTTAAATATTGGTAAATACAAATATAACTATAAGCTATATAAGATTTGCACAAAGACATATATACATGAATGTGATATTGTAAATTTTACTAAATATAAAATAAATATATTTATTAGGCTGGAGAGAGTTTGTTGCCGTATCCACTAAAGAAAAATTGCTTTATTTCATGCAAACTGCTGTACATTAATATTTATTCAGAAGGTGTGAATTGTTGCATGGTAGTTTTATTACGTCCCCCAACCAAAATAATTCTTGTTGTTCCCAAAGAAATTGACTATAACTTCATAATTCATGCAAATACTTAAATATTGTTTATAATCATAAAAATTTGGGCCGATGAGTTTTACACAGAAACTCATCACAGGAGGATGGGTACAGAAGATTTCTTTGTATGTTAAGTTTTAGTGGCTTCAGGGTTAAAAATATTTATTTTCTTTCCTCAATCATTTACATAATTATCCACACAATACAACCTGGTGATAAGCAATATATGAACATCATATTGTTTTATGTGAATTGAATAATCCCTGCCTGCGGGTTACATAGAGAATCTCTATTCTGGCAGAACATGTCTTGAATGTATGTGATAAATATGTGATTCTTATTTCAGCCCTTTGAGGTCGTCCAGGTGTGCGTCCCCCTCACCGTGAAGAGCGATGAGATCACAATTTACAAAGTGACGCTGATGGCTTTTGTCTCGTCCGCTGCTGACTGACCAATACAGGAAATGGATGCAGATCAGTGGAAAAACCTTGTTCCACAACTTTTTGCTGTTTTTATTATTTTGATTTCTAGGTAGTTAATTAATTTTTTTTTTTTTTTTTTTTTGCTCTTTGTGGTTAGAAAAAATCGTGCGTTGTTTGGAGAGTCAAGAAACGGATGATGCACAAATTTATAAATTTGTGATTAGAAAAAAAACAGAAGTAAAGCAAAGATTTGCTGTCGTGGTCATGAAAGTGCTGCCATATAAAAACTGAACGGTAAGAACTAAACAGTATGTGCAGAAAAAAAAGCTTCTGCACAAAGTCATTTGAACTATTTTAGTTGAATAAATTTCTAACATGAGAACAGCTAAAGCTGTAAATGTAAACACTATAAAAAAAAACACTATAAAGCTGTGTTTGTCTAGTTTAAATGTACACAAAAAGAAATAAAAATCTGAATGATGAGTGAACGCCAATGAAATATGCAAATTATTTCCTAGAATAATAGTTGGGAAAGCAAATATTGCCCGCAGTAAAGTACATTATGGAGTGGGAAAGAAAACTATCACTATGTTTAGACTGAAGTACAGCATATGACTGTAGAAGTGATTTCCACCACTAGAGGGAGCTAATAGTACCAAATGAACAGCTCTGATAAAGACAAAATAATTCAAGTGTGCTGATAAATATAGGATAAATAAAAATACTGATGAAGCCAAAACCCATTTTGGAGATTAGTTGAAATATCATCACTTACTTTTTTTATATTTGCATTAAATGCAGGTTTAATTGATGAAAAAAGAAAAGCATTGTTTGCCATCTGAAAACTGTTTATTTACTTGTGCAGCTGCTTCTTGCTTATGGCATGTAAAACCAAAGTTGTGTATTAAAAATAAATAGTATTAATATTTCATGAATAAACAGAAACTTTCGAGAAAAATCTATATGGAAACACGGGCAACATGTACGGTAGACTGTGCTGAAACATTGGGGGCCGGGTTGGGATAGCCGCTTCAGGCTACTTTTAAAAATTTATCCACACTGTTTTTTGGGGGGTTTTTTAGCTTTAACTTTCAGTGGTGATGGACCTTCTCAGAAGTAAGTGGATCTACACTTGCATTATGCATAATGTTGTGTGTGTGTGTGTGTGTGTGTGTGTGTGTGTGTGTGCTCTACATTTTAGAAACTCAAAAGCAGTGCCTCACAATTACTGAAGTCCCTTATAAGCATGTGAAGAGTCTTAAAATAAACTATTTTATAGCAGCAGTTCATTCTTAAACTAAGTTTAGAAAAATACACATCTTATTTGAGAGCAAATATTTAGAGTAGAAATAAATCCCATGTTAAGAAACACTGGTGCTGCAATTATTATTCCAGTGTGTTTAAATTGACTGAAGTATCTTAAGCTGTTTTTTAAAATGCATATAATATGCCAGTAAGGCCTTTTTATTTTAAGCTACCCTCAGGGGATGAGCAAAGATCAACTGTTGTGGTTGAAAAATATTCAGAGATATCTAACTCACAATCTAGTCATTATAAGAAATGTTTTTGAAAAAAAAATTGCCTTGTGATCAATTTCTCACAAGATCAGTTATTCTGGTGAGAATTGTAGTTCAAGTTCAATTGACAATATAAAGAAGGAATGCTAAGCTAACGTTTTGAAGATGTACATAGCGAACATCACATGGTGTAACAAACATGTTTCTTGTTGCGCGTGGCGCATCAATATGCTTTAAGGTCGTAATCAGTCACAATTAAACATGATGTGGTGCATTGGATGTGGGTTGCTACTATTAAAAGCTTGCTTGTTATTTACCAACACAAATGTTTCAGTCATTTCAGAAAATGTATTTCCCAAGCACATTACTTTGAAAGTTTTAGTGAAGTATTGCTGCTTCTAAGAACCTCTTCAGACAATTGTTTGGTAGCTCAGTTTTTACAATCTTCCTAGGGTGGAAACATGCAATATGCGGATTGTACTCTTGTCATTTCCTGTAATACATACATGTTCTTTGTGTTTGTCTCCAGGATTATGAGGTGCCCAGCAGCTCTGGCACAAACTTTAGCCCAGAATTTTCCCGAATTATATATTACATTCATATCAAATCCTCTCTTACTAACCCTGAAAGCGTGTTCAACTTGTTTAATAAGGCCCTGCGCATCTGAACAGCAGATGTCACTAATGCCTTGTAATGGACCAATAGGAGCTGACCTCTGTCTGAGATGCATGCAGTAAGCATTTATCAGAGATTGTTGGAGATTATAATAAATCAGATTACTGTATCCTAACCTGCCTATAAAAAGCAAGGTCATTAAGAGCTTAGCCTCGTGTAATGTCACTCGTTTTATGAAATCTATTAGATTATATGAGACGATATTTGTGTTGCTGTTTTGCCTCTTTTTTTTTTTTAATCTGATTTCTCCCCTGATCTCTTCCTAATACGCTAAGATAGTGCTACTTACGCTGCACACTCAGGCTAACTAGGATACGTATCTCTGTAAATATGAATGTGAACAGAAATGTATTAAAGCACACACAAATGAAATACATATGTTTCTTAACAGTGTCCCTACAGACGTCCTCCAGAACTTAATCACGTACAACAAGATTTGAAAAAAAAAAAAAAAAGTCGCAACGGTGTCAGCTTGCAAAGTTCTTATTGTATGTAACCGATTAAATTATGCAGCCTGTGTTAGCTGATGAGGGTCGTCATAGTAACACAGTTAAAAAACTGGATGTGTTGTAACTGAATTAGGACCCTGGGGTTTTATAGCTGTACTAAAGACCCTCCACAACACATGTATCCAAACAGGCGTGGGGCGTATCCATGGACAACTGAATCTTAGCGGCATTAACCTGAATCCCACTAGAAACCCACACTCAAACCTGTCTCTCTAAACATTTCTCTAATATATGTAGTTTTTTTATTATTATTTTAAAAATCTAACTATGTTATGCGTCACTGCAATTGAACAGAACATCAAACGATGGTACTCCTTTACATACCTCCACAGGGACACATATATTTGCATTTGTGTTTTGTTCTTCTTCTTGTTAACATTTTCTTCTTGGAGAACGCATCCCTACATGCCGGTAGATGTCACTTTGATTATTTATATGTGAGAAAATCTCATTTTTCTCATAAAAACAGATGCGTCCCCAAATATGCAAAATAATATTTTAAGAAATAATATCAGTCTACCCTTTTTTGTATTATTCTTACTTAGTGTTATGCATTTCGTGCGTGAAGGCAGACTTATCAGGAACGTACAAGAACATTCTTCTTACAAACCAAGGCTGTTGCCGCTGCTGCTCTCATCCCCCATCGGACTGGACCCAAAGCACACTTTGTTGCCTCAGAGGACCACAAAGTGTTCCATGTCTCCAAGTAACGCCTTAACCCACCGAGCATTAGCTCCTCCTTGGAGCACGCTGCCTGGAGGAACCGGTAATAATGATTAAGTCCTCACTGTGTTTCAGTGATGGCCCACCCACAGGACATGAATCCCCAGTGATTACTTTATCCAAAACAAAAGCACAGACACATTAATCTGTTGAACACAAAGACCAACAAATACAGATAAATACAATTCATAGGCACACTTATTTACATAACAGCTTATTCTGAGAGTGTGAATAATAAAAATCGATCAAAATTAAATAAAGTAAATTTGTGGGAACGTACCGTTGTCACAAATTGGAACTCAATACTTTTATTTTTTCCAAACTCTCTGGAAGACTCTCCTGGCTGGCAGCGTGTGTGTGTGGAGAAAGCTGGCCCGTCTGCTTTGAATTTCAAATGAAACTGCCGGTTTTTCTGAGGTAACAGTTCAGCGTACCGCAATTTTCATATCACACATAAAAAGCAACTTGCTGTCACGCACGCAGTTAATTAAAATTCTAGCGTAAAATTTATTTTTTATCTTCAAGCATTTAGTGTCTTTGATTTTTCTTAAAAAAATGCATTGATAAAAATAAGTAT
>NW_015113148.1:113996-120156 GCF_001443285.1 Poecilia latipinna | reverse complement strand
TATATATATATATATATATATATATATATATATATATATATATATATATATATATATATCTGCATTTATAAAGGGCTGTTTACTTTTGTACTTTTTGCTTTAATGTTTTTTGCTTGTTTTTAGCCTATTTAACTGTACAACATTTAGTCCTGTACTGGTTGTTTAATTTGATTTATAAATAAAGTTGAAGTGAAATCAGATTATTGCAGCATTTTGTTGTTGTTGTTGTCTTCTCAGGCTGAATGGTTTATTTTTTTAGTTGAATTGTGCAGGATAAAATTATTCATAATTGTTACCTCTAATTATATGGTGTAAAAATGTAACAATTTACCATTTTATAATCTTCCACTTTTTCATTTATGCAGCTGATGTATTTCTGAGTTCTTTGTAAAACTACCTCTTCATTTTTTGTTTTTTTATGTAGAACTATACTATTGATAATTAAGTGAAGTGGTTTTGTTGTTTCACGGTTGAGTCTACCTTTTAGAAACTGAAAATGTGGAACTTCTTGTTTGACAACCAGTGTTCAAACTTGCTTCCGTGTGTGATTCTCCTTTAACCTAGTTATTTGCCGAATTTAAATTCGTATAAATAACACATTTATTGGTTTAAATCAATTTTTGTATGTAAATGTAATTTTTAAGTGTGCTTTTGTTACCGAAGATGGCAGTATTTGCTGATCTGTCGAAGTGGTCGCCGACCCTTCGCCGTGCGTTGTGACGCTGCCGTGAACGTGGGGTTTCCCAGAGCTGAATGCAGGGTTACCGCGCCCATCTCTGCTGTTTGATGGCCGGAGGAAGAAGCGACTGAGATCCTGGCGTGAAGGAAGAAACAGAAGGGACGACGACGGTTGGGAAAGACAAGAAGGGACATTTGCAATAAGTTGGAATTTGCGTCGAACCCTTGGAACAAATAAACGGGACTTTGACTCGTCTGTCTGGGTTAAAAACGCCTCGTCCCTGCGCCTCTGTGCCGGTGTGTCTCCCCCTTCAGCGGGTTAAAAAACTGGGTTCGGGGAGTGCCGCTCCTCGGAGGCTAAACTTGATAAATCTGAGCGCCGGGACTGAGAGAGGAGAGACAACACCTAACTGTTTCCAGTCAATGTGATACAAACAACGGATACCTTCAACTGAAAGCGGGTAAGAACATGTATTGATACTTGTGTTTGCGCTTCAGGAAATGCATTAACTGTAGTTGGCTAGCCTTTCGAGCAGGGAAGATGAGCGAGAAGGGTTAAACTTGGCTCTGTGGCTCCTCCGTTTAGTTAGCTGCCGTTAGCCTATCGTTGGCTAGTTATTGGTGCCAAGACTGTGGGTGGGGGTCACTGAAAGATAAACTTAACTCATTGCCTCAGCGACAGTGCTAATTAACTTTAGCTTTTAAAAATATTAAATAAACTAACCATTCTGCCAGGTAAATAGGAAGGCCAGTAGAGTTTAGTTGGCACTAATTGCCAGGATATGTGTGGCAGTTCAGTTAGCTTAGCACCCCTCTAACGTCCGGGTATCTCACCTCTCTTATTAGCTTTCTCCACTGCACTAAATCAGCTTTTCGATTTAATCTACCAGAATACTCCTCGTTTCCTGCTACAGTCAAGACATTTTATTTATTTCAGTTATCACCAGCATTGTAGAGTTTGGTTACTCTCAATTTTTCAACATTTTCCCCACAAATCTTCAGTGAATACCACCTTGTGAGCTAACACCTTAGGTTCTCATAAGACATTATTGCAAGCAGCATTGGCGATATGAAAAAAGTGGCTAATTTACAAGATTGCATAACTGTACCAAACACTGGAGTAGTTTGGATTCACTTTCACTCGCATAGGGCTTTCACAGCATCATGGATTCACAACGAAGGAAGTCTAAAAATGGCTACTTCGCCAGCAGTATCACTACCACCCCCACTATTCTGTATTCCGTCCATTGTAAGTCGCCGGCAATGGTCAGAAAATATATTTGTATGGTTTGATTGTTGATCTGGGTGCTTGTATGTGTTACGAAAACAGCGAAGAGAACTCGATAATTGTATCCTTATCAAAAAGGGACAACTTTACCCATCACTTAAAAATAAAAATCTTGTTTAAATGAAATCAGGAGTGCATGCATTTCCAGCCGTGGACACATTAAGCTTCAAACTGACTAGTTGATCGTACGGTATTTACTTCACTGAATCGAAACTAAACCTATCATGGGTTATGACTGTTATATGTCACAGATTTATGTTCGCACTCGGTTAACACAGATGTCTATCGTTTGTGTGAAAACAAATTATTAGTTAACCGAGGGCTTGCTTTATATGCAGATGTCACTACACAGCTATAAGACCTCACTAAAAAATCACAACCACCGCTGTTCTGACCTGTTGGAGATGATAGCCATTTTACTTTTGTGTGTTTTCAGACCAGTTTTAAGTTCGCCAATGTACTATTCGACCTTAATGTGAACTTCTTCTTTAAATGATAGGAAAACAAGATTGTCTAATTGGATTTTGTCAATCTGTTTATCTTGATCACGGGTCTGTAGCAGGTCAGCTTGTTAGCAGCTACGGTAATCATGCCCCCGTTGGGCCGCGCAGCCCCATAGCGTTTTAAGACCTAGCCTTAAGAATGGGCACCACGATGTAGCATGGAGTCACAGACGCCTCAGAGGCGGGCATCATAAGGGTTTTAGACCGAACAAACAGCACTGAATGTTTAAGTTCAGAGTCGGGTGTTTCGAAAGTGGGCTTAGCATCGAGTTGTCACAGGAAGCCACGCTGAGCGCCGCCGAGGGAAAAAAAAATGCACTGAGCTTGTTGCTTTTACCAAGTTATTTACCGGTGACCGGATCCATCCAAAGAATATCCCTTGCCTACAGTGGATTACTAGTTGTTTGGGAAATGGCTAGTTTACCCCAAAGAGCTAGTCGCATTTACTGGTTTACAAAGATGAATTCATTTTGCCAGTGTGCCCCCTCCCTCCGCCTCCTCGAATGAATGGGTTCCTGTATTCAGGGCCCAAGCAGCTGCAATGAACAAGATGGCGTTCAAAGCCTTTTTCATCACCGCTTTTTCTCAGACAGAGAGAGGCAGCTGCCGAGCAGCGGATGGATTCAGGCTTGGCGTGCTACAAGCGTCTGATTTTTTTTTTTCCGCATTAGATAAACTTACAAAATGTGTATTTAATAAATATTTTTTTCTTTTTCTTTTTTTTTTTTTCTTTTTTTTTTTTTTTTTTTTTTTTTTTTTTTGCTGCCGCTGGATTATCCTATCATGCATACTACAGATATATGATAGCATAGGGGAAGAATTCTTATTCAGTCACATCTTGACTGAATAAGAGTTGAATGAAAACTTTTAACTAAAATATATATTAGTATTGTAAATGCACATTAATTAAAGATTTTAACTGATATTTTATTCATTTTGACTTGCGTAGGACTATATATCTAGAAATGCAATCAATTGTTCTTTGACTGTACTGTGAATTTAAGGGGAGGAAAGCTATCAAATCATTATTAAACTTGGTGAGTTTAGCTTTTAAGGAAAATAACTTTTCACCCTATTCCTATTTTCTCACCTGTTAATATACATTGATCAAATTTATCCTTTTCTTAATCTCAAAGTTTAGCTATTGCACATTTAGGTTAAAATGACATATTTCAACAAATATTCATGTTAAATTTACTGTTTTCCTGCTTCATCTTAAATCCCTAATTATACTGCGCCATGTTAAATGTGGTTTCTGTTCTAGCTGTATTATTACATGTGCTTATTGTATATTATATTAACATGTTGATCTGCCAGGTTCTATAACATCCAGTTATAGAACCTGTTGTGAATGTTTGCTCTGTTCAGTTCAAATTGGTTAGTGTGACCTGAAAGTAACCCACAGATCAAACACTAAATACATCTGCTCTGCATCTGTGCAGTGTTGGGGCTCTGAGTTTACCATTCTTTAGAAGAAAAAAACATGCCTAGTTTTGCCATAAATGTCATAGGTTTATGACTATGTGATTATAACCAGATTAGACAACTTTTCTTTTTTTTTTCTTTTTTTTTTTTACAGTAAGGATCATCAGCTTGTCTGTTTTTATTTTTTAATCTGCAGATGCAGGATGTTAAGGGGATTACATTCTTATTTTGACTTTTACCCATCAGGATTATGTGGCTTGGGTCTGTAATAGTGCTGATTTTTTCCTTCTTGCTCACATGGTGCTTATTTTAATTTATCTGCTGTGAAAAGTAAAAAAATAAAAAATTGCACCATCATCTACCTAATGATTTAAACACAAACTATTTCACACACATGTTGGTATTCTAATTACACATCTTGTCATTTTGCACTATATTATCACTGAAAATAGTGTTATGTATTCAAGGTAAGTTTTGAAACTTCTGTGTCTGTTTAAAACCAAGTTCCCTGTCACCACTTCCTTCCCAGAGTATCATGTTTGTTTGTTTTTTCCTTATACATGCATTCACGTTTCAAAACGTTTATTCCTCGACATTGGAGGTAGACTTGTTTACTAATCTTCATATCCTGTCATTCAGAAATTGGTCACTTTGCCTTTTTTTCTTCTGGATTTTATATAGAAACAGCTGTGCAAAAAAAGACAGTACATGTGACGTCTGCCCTTTTATAATAATGGATATCAAATCAATGGAAGTGTTGCACTTAAATTCCCGTTTCAAAGCTGCCTCACAGTTGCAGTGTGTTAAATTTGTGTCAGAGCTATAATAAACAAACTGGTTAAAAACCTAGTTTTAAAAAATACGTCAAATATTTCATGCTTCTTTGAAGTGATCCTTGCTTGTTCATTATAAGTGAAGACTCTTTTAATCATCTCACACTGTGAGTATTATCCATTTAACAACTGCGCTGTTCAAACAGCACCAGTTGAGTATGTTCATATTCCAGCTGAAACTTGTAGGTGATGGAGCAATTCACATGAATTATTTGCTGTTGTAACAGCTTGTTGTCCACCTCATCTAACTTCAAATAAAAATAAAAAAATGTTGAAAGAATGTTTAAAGCAGATTCTCAACTTTTTTTAATGGTGACATTTCACCATTAAAAAAAGTTTAATGGTGAAATACACCCAGCCAAATGGCTGTATTTCTTTCTGCTGCAATCACCTTGTTTTTACAGCCTTTTTAAGTTCAAGTATTTTTAACTAAATGCTGACATGGAATCTAGCTTTCAGTCATACCAAGGAATATTTTTCACTTTAAAACCAGGACTGCTGGGATTGAAATACACTAATTATTTACGTAATTTGCTGGTTGTGTACTTGCTGGCGCTAATGCAGAAAGAAAAAGTTCTTTAGACAAAGAAGTTGTAAGGTGTTCAAACTTTAGCCGTAACTTTTTTTTCCATTGTCAAAATGGCAGCTGCCAGCCAGAAGAAAAAGTTTCAATTAAAATTTTGTTGTTTAAATAAATAAAATGAAATCTATTTCATTTACCTCGGAGCTGTGAATGACATCAAACCCAATTGACTACATTCCAGTTAACATAGTTGAAGTTAGATTCCAAAATGGTGACACGCAAGTAGCCATTGTTTGTGTTCTTAGAAATAAAGTATGTTTTAAGCTGTACTTTCCACATGTAAACACCACCTTTAATTTAGTCAGTTTAGAGTTTCAGGCTCTACCTGTAGCAGTGATTTCAGATGCATGCAAGTGTTTGTTGTAAACATATTTCCACCGCAGCTTACTATTGTTGATGCGAGGAGCTGTGAAGTAGGAGTTTGGAAAAAAAAATTCTGATTTTGCGAGTGGGAAATCCGACTTTTGGAGCAGAGGATATGCAGCTTATGTTTGATGTTAACCCGAAGCAGAAGAGTACAAACATTCCCAAAACATATGGTTATTAGGACTTTTACTTATAGTATTTTGGTATATTGTCTTGCTGTGTGTTGGTTTCCTTTATGCTAGTATTTTATTTCCAGAAGCTTGTAATTAAAGTGAGTTTTTTTGAATTCCCAAAAATTTGCTTAGTGATTTAATTTTGTTTGATTTCTCTATCAGGAACAGAACTAATTTAACAAGTTGCCAGGAATTATGTTTGTTTCTATGTTGCACTAACTTAATCCTATGCTGATCTTTATAAACAGCCAAATACCTCCAACGAATAAGGCAAGTCCTGAGAAGCCAGCTCAATGGCAAGAACAAGATCC
>NW_015113148.1:85537-110848 GCF_001443285.1 Poecilia latipinna | reverse complement strand
AACAAGTTGCCAGGAATTATGTTTGTTTCTATGTTGCACTAACTTAATCCTATGCTGATCTTTATAATGTAAACAAATGTTTTAAGGTGTTAAAATGTGTTCACTACCAAGGATCAGCCAAACAGTGCACATTTAAATACAGTTATGGAATTGTTATAGTAAAAGGCAGAATTTAAGTAAAACTAGTAGAAAAGGAAAACCTCTAGCAGTTTGTGTTTTAAGAACACCGTGGGATTTTGTCCTTTAGAAAAGCTGGCCTTTGTCATCCTCCAATTAGACATCATGAAGCCAATGTGCTGGGATTTATTTTTAAACACTAGCAGTTCAAATTGTTATATCTCCGGTAGAGAATAATAAATGACCTTTGCACTTGGCAGCATTTCTGGTCTCTCTTGCTTGTACAGATGGTACAATCATAAATGGCTTGGATGAGTGTTGGGGCAGAGGCCCTGTACAGGTCTGGACCTCGCAATTGTAACCAGTGTAACAACAATGATCAACATGGCGTTAAAATCCATCCTGATTTCAACTTTGCATGCAAAAAGATGCATTTACTTCACACAGTGGTTTGTTTAGTTTTTTTTTTTTTTTTTTTTTTTTTTAACCAAAAGCCATGTAGGTAATTTCCTGCATGAGTAGTAGTATTCTCATAATTTCTTTCAATGTGTCCCAGGTTCAGACAGTCACACTGTCCATGGCCTCCACTAAAAGCAGTCTGAGGAGAAACATTCACACTAAAGCTGCACAATGTTAGAAAAATATTGCTATGACTATCAGTGGCGACATATGCGCATTTTCTTCTTTCCTCTTCTTGTCCACTACAATCTTGTGACCTTTAGTATTTTGGGCAATGGTATTTGTGTCTGGTAATGGAAATGACATCTGCTGGGTAAATATTACATTAACTTGTAAAATGCTAGTTAACTCTTGGAATATATTAGCTAATGATTATTCCATTCCAAACAATCTTTGGCAATTTGAATATAGTGCATGTTGATATTGGGCTGACACTATATCCATGATGTGTCTTGCATTGTGCAAGACTATGTTTTAGCTATGTCTGGACAGGATTCAGTGTTGCCAGATTGGGGAAGGTTCAATTCTTTTGAACACGTTGGGGTGAAAAAACAGCTTTAGGCAGATTGTTAAAATTTGGGCAGATTTTTTTTTTAGAAAGCATTCATAGGAAAACTATGGAAATAGTTGTCATTTTGTGGTAGAAAAGCACAAAACAAGCACTTTTTAATAAAATGCCATATCCTTGCAGTCATTTTTTTTGTTCATTTATTTTGTAATGTCTAGAATCTGTCAAACTTGA
This sequence comes from Poecilia latipinna, assembly GCF_001443285.1. Classification (NCBI taxonomy): domain Eukaryota; kingdom Metazoa; phylum Chordata; class Actinopteri; order Cyprinodontiformes; family Poeciliidae; genus Poecilia; species Poecilia latipinna. The sequence continues at coordinate 109,530 of NW_015113148.1, read as the reverse complement.
TTTCATCAATGATTACTAATCATTGGTTAGACCCGAGTCACTATGTAGTTGCACCATAAAAAAGAAATTCCTAGTGCAACTTCACAATTTGCGCTGGATTTATGAAATTAAACTTAATGGAAATGTAGACAACAAAAATAGGTTGCCCACCGTTTGTTGTTTTATAATTTGCTGTTTTATATGTAGGTCGATAATTATTTATTCCAAAGGGCAACATAGGCAGCCATCTCTTGTCGAGGGCTGCACCACTGGTTGAGTACAAACTATCCACGCAAGTTTTTGGTAATCAAGTACAAATATAATCTTTCTTATTGCAGCAACAGATGTTGAACCTGAACAATAAATGGGACTCAAACTGTTCTTACAACTGACCTCAAATTTTTTTTTTTACAAAAACAATTACCAAAAATGAGCAAGGTCTTGTAGTTTGTAGTACGTTTATACTAACTTAAATTCAAGTTGTAAATCTTGATAAGTTGGACTTTGTTTCCAATGCACTTAGCACACTTTGACTTCTTCTATACATGTAAACTTGTATAGGTGCATTAAAGGTACTTTGCTGTTCTCTGTTCACCTGTTGGAGCCTCGGTTTTGGGCCTCTTTGGTTTTGGCCCTCTTTGCCTAAAATTGATTTTTTTGCTAGTCTGCTGTTGCATTACTTAGTTTAAATCTAAATTAAAAATCTTCAAACTTAACATATAAGCCTCACTTGTTCTTGCACATGCAAGGATGGTTCTTGTCAGAGCAGTGTGTTTGGGGAAAAAAAATCTAAATATTTATTTCAGTCCAATTTACTTCCTTGTTGCGAAGGATTGTGGGTAGTATCGTACACCATGAAATGTCTCTGTTTTGGATTGTACTTGCCTTTAAATCGGTGTTGAAAACCGGAATGATCACATGAAGGACATAACTTGAGTTCATCAGGCATGATTAGGAATGTTGCAGGTCCACAAAGATGAATACTGCAACAAACACAGTATCGTCGTCCTATGGTTTCATTTTGTTTTTGTTTTCTCTCTTTACAATTGTATTGCTGCATCAACAAATCATTTCATTTTTGTGCTGCTAAAGGCATTCTGCCAATCCTATGTGCATTCAACCACCACAGATTCTGCATGTCTAGAATGAATTAATATCTTGGAACAAAATATAGCCAAAAGTATTTAAGCTGCCTCTTGTCAGAAATGGTTTAAATCCCATCTTGACAGAGGGTCAAATGCCTTTAATCTTATTTTCTAGGCGAGAGAACCATTGGTTGGTCTCCCTTTAAAATATATACTGTTTACAGTAATGTATAACTAGTAATTCTGAATCTGCTGCTCTGAAAATGAACTCATCCAAAGATGAAAACTTTCAGCAGAAATTCTGTCAAAACATGTCCCTCTATCTTGATTTGTGTGTAGTTGTACTGTAGCTTCTGTTATGTGTTGCTTGTCACCACTTGCCAGAAAGCCGAGGCCTCTGTTTTGAATAGTCAAAGTAGCTGGCACCAGAGCTGCTTAGAGACCCAAATACAACCTTGTCACCACTCAGATACTGTAACCCTGTTGTAGGCTCATCACTAGTCCTGGCAGTACTTTGCATGTGCACTTCAGTGCCCACTCTGGTTTGAATGGTTACTGTCTCGCTGTCTATTTACATTCAAGCCCTTACATTTGACTGCCACAAGGAAAATGCGACCAAACTTGAATCCCGGGATAACAAGGATAACAGTGCAAGTGAGTTTTCTTCCTCTTTAAGGCATTGCAGGCCACACTCATTTGAGCAAAAGAGTGGGGCTGCTGTCATGTGACTCTTCACACACTCGTGTTCCTATCTCGCAGGCTTGGGGATAAAAAGGGGAGGGGTATGTTTATTAATGCAATCAAAGGAGTGTATTTTCTGTTTTAAATAAAGTCATGCATTTAGCTTTAGGCAAGCCTGACTTTTTTTTTTTGTCTAGCTCACTTTCATTTAAAAAGAGCAGTTATGCAGTGAATCCAAGCACAAGTCATAAATTGCTGATGACTACCTCAGAATTGAACAAAAATAAACTAGATTCATGTTTAAAATTTTCTAGTGACATTTTGGTTTTATTATATCAAAATTAAATGATCATATGGCTTTCATGAAACTGTTTTTGCCTGTTGGAAGCTATTCACATTGTAAGGCCTACAGCATCATGGAATGTTTTGCTAATCAATGTTACTGTACTGTCAGTCCCATTGATATGTTCCCCATCTGAAACGATGCACAGAGAAAGCAACCAGAACTGACTTGCAAAATGTGGACAATTAAACCACCACAGCATATAAATCGGTGGTTCTTGGAGTTTGTGAACAGTCAATCTTTGCTTAAATGACTAGAGTATATGTCTGTAATCATATTTACTTTAATAAAACTGATTAGTCTGAGTTAACTTCTCGTCAGTCAGGGCCATAACAAAAGCAAATTTCTGTTATCTTAAAATAACTCCAATCTAAAAAGACGTCAGTCTACATAAATGAAAATTGTTATATAAACCTTTTAACTGGCATCATGTTTACATTGCAGGTTTATTTTTAGTTGACTAAGGTCTTTTACAATGAAGAAGTTCTTGGTGTGCGATATGTAACAATCTTTTGAAAAATAAACCAATTAATTTAGAGTAAAACGTCTTGTGAATGAATTTTAGAATCATCAAAGAAAGCCTCTGCTAAACTCAATGAAGCTGTGTGGTCCGCAAAACAGACTTTTGTTTTGTTAGCCATTGAAATTGTGTGAAGTTCGAGTCATTTTAAAATGACCGATATCCACCATTATTTAGTCCCTTCTAACCATGCATTTGTCAAAACAGATTTGTGTTTTCACCGAAGTAAGAAAGCTTTGCAAGTTATCTGCTTGAAAAATATTAAGTTTTCATGACTAAACTAAGAATCTCGCATTAAAAGACCTGCACAATCTCTTGCTTGACAACAGGCAGAAGCCTAAGTCACCAATGATGATTTTCACATTTTTCAAATGTTTTTAAATTAAATAAATAAAATCCTACTAACTGGTGGTACTATTGCTTCCAATAATGGCATTAAAGATAAACAGAGTTTCCTCCAGTGTATTATGTCCGGCGGGCCGCTTTATTTCCTCCCCGGCCAGGCTAAGCTTTGCTTATTTTTACATTTCTAAAACAATTAAGTCATTATTTATTTTTTAGTAAGACGCACCGCAGGCGTCTCTGCTGCAGTGAGAATTTTACTGGCAGGGCAGAATTACTCCTGAAAGAAACATGAGTTTATAGTTGATGCATTAAACAGGGAGCGCGCACCAATCACATTGCTGGCGCAGTTTGATCTCTGGAGTTTACCTTATGTAGTTAAACTTCATGTCATTCAGTAAAATACTCTGCTCACATTGTAAGTTCAAATGAATAGGAGTCAGGGAAAATATAAATGTGGAAACGTAAAAAATGTCTTAACTGTTTTTGTGCTGTGTAGCGTAAAAAGTAGGAATTGGCTAACATGACATATTTTTTGATAATTTGGCATTTTGAAAAGGTGTTTCTAATTGTTAAATTGTTTCCCCCTCAATGAAAATTAGGTGTGCAAACAAATTGCAAAATCTTGGTTTTGCAAGAAAAAAATCAGCGTTAATTGGCTGTCTTAATAAAGTCAAGTTGTTTAGCTTGACAAAAGCTGCGTTGGGTTGAATAATGACAACAGTTTTTCTCTACATTTTTTTTAATTTATATACATTTTATGAAAAAAACATCCCTATGCAGTTGAAATCATTAAACCCTATTTTGACCCCTTTTTTAATGATTTTTTTAATTGGTTAACATCAGAGTCTAATTCTGTTATTGGCTCACAGCATAACAGTAACTGATAGTAAGTATCTAACAGTAAAGCCGTACCGGTTTGATAAGCACATGTACTAAGCCATCTCGTGCACTGTGTTGTCTAAATATCACAATTACTCCAAGGTGATATAAACCTTATGACACCTGTCTTTGCCTAAAAGTTTATATACCAAGCTACATTAGATTAGAAAGATTGTTGACTTCAATGAATGATGGGTTAACAGAAAATGAACATTTGTTACTTGTTCTGTTAAAGAAACAGATAGTAGTAAATTGAGTCTTGTCAACCACTCAAAACGCTTTACGTTGGTGCCACATTCACCCTTTTATGAATTCACACAGATGTGTAGATCAGTAAGCAAATGAACATTGCATACCTTGCCAATGGGAACAGACACGTGGAAGGAGGAAGCTGGAATCGAATCACAACTTTTGAATTGCAAGACAACTACTCTATCCACTGTGCCAACAGAAGACTAAGTACAAGAGTTCAGGGTCCAAGATAAGACATCAATGTGGAAGAACAATAAAGTTTACAATTGAAAGCAGATTAATTCACTCTAATAGCAGATACTACTGATGCATTTTGGTCAGATATTAAACACCTATACTTTAATTGAGTTTTGAGAGGGGGCAAAGAAACCTCACTTAGTTTGAATTCTATACCAGATTGAAATTATTCTTTGCAGGTTGAGAGGGTAACGATGGGATGTTAGTGTTTGTGTGTGACTAAAATGTTTGATGCTAACAAAAAATGCATCAACTTTTTTAGATTTTCTATCTGGTGATCATAATAGTTGGAGATCTGCATTAACTAACTTCTAATTTAAAACACTTCTATAAGGTTCCATATTATCTAATACTTTTATAAGTTTATTTGAACAAAAAATGTTTGTGCATAAATTTGTGACTTAAATTACCAGTAAATAAAGCATCTTAGCTGCCTGGCTTTTTCTTAAATAAAAAATTATCGAAGAATTATTCAAAATATAATTTTAGAAGAAAATTAATCGGACTAAAATTGAGCTTTGAGCATTTTGAATAGGTTCACAACTCTCAGGACTAGGAATTATAATTCTCTATACAATTTATTTTCTTTCTGCACCTCTATCACACAGCACATATATACTTTTTTGTAATTCATTGGAAAATGGCATAAAGTTCAACATTGTCAATATCTTGGTTGACTAATTTCAGATCTGTTTAGTCATAGCCTATTTTTTACAGTTTTACACAAACTGTAATATAATCTCGATGATTTTCTCTTACCAAAAGTTTTATTGTAAGCTTAAAGATCTCTAGCTAAAAGCGTTTCTAGCGTTTTTTCAGACATGCTATTAATTTTACTTTAATCAAATCCTTTTGCTTGGCATTTTCATAATATTTGAAATACATTTTATAAATTATATATTATATTATTATAAATAAAGCCAATTGATTAATTTATTGCTTCCTTCAGTTAAAAAAAACCTGTTAAATTTGCACCTAGACTGAATGGAGCATCATCAGCATTGTGCCAGCATATGCATACTTATTTGTAGCCCCAGGATTATGCTCCACTTTCAGTGGACCAAAATGGGTTATGGGCCCCAAAGCCCTTAATGTTTAATTCAGCCATTTTTCCTTTTTTTAACCAGCTACTTGGATAGTTGAGGATATACAGGATTGATGCGTGTAAGATTTTGTGAGGTGAAATTTCAATAGTATACCAATAGATTATAGCAGTAGTTTTAGTCACGTCTTTAACTACTGAAATGAGAACTAATTGGCAAATATATATATATATCTTCTGCAAAAGCAAACACAATATACAGATTAGTATTAAAGTTTTTCAAGGAGAGTCAAGTCGCTTTCCTCTTCTTTGTGCTGTAGTTGTTTTGCATCCGGTAAGGAGGGGAGGAAAGACATCTCTGAGAGAAGGAATGTGTATGATGTAGAAGATGACAGAACAAGATTGGCTGGGGCTTTTAAAAAAATGTCCAGAAGCATTCCCTTCTGTCGTCTCATCCTGCCTCATCAGCCCTGTTGTTCCTGCCTCCTTTGTGACCTGGTTGTGTTTCAGCTACATTTACCATGCATCACTTCACCACAGCACTTAGATGGACTCTCATCCACCAACTGGACCACAAGAGCAGTGGTTGGGGGGAGCACATATCCACTTAAAGCATCATGTTGCTTGTTATATACTAGGGCAAAGTGGCCAAATTCAGCATGTTTAACCATAAATGAAAGTATTATGCAGAATTCTTGTTTGACTTAAGTGTATCTGCTAGTCAGTTTTATATAGTGTGAAATCTATTATCTGTTAGGGCTGGTGAGTCACCTCTTTTAATGGGAAATCATCCTGTAACAATAATAAATTTTGCTACACGATAAATTGACTAATAAACTAATTATGTACAGAGCACTCCACATTGGACCTGTGTAACAAACGAACAATAATGAAATAATCACACATATACAAAACCATAAATAAAATGGTTTATGTCTCCCATGACTGCAGCCTGAACCTTTCTACCCATGTCTGTTATTCATTTGCCCCTTTTTTAGTTTTTTGTTTTGTTTGTTTGTTTTGTTTTTTTGGAGGGGGAGAGGAGTACTGAAACGATTTTTGTTGTGCTTCTGTACAATGACTAATGGCTGATTCTGACTCTTATGAAGTCTGTCAACAAACTCACCTTCAAAAAAAAAATATCAGAATGGAAATTATTTAGCTAATTTTAATTTGTCATGTGATTAATTACTAATTCCCACAAGCTTAATACTCACTTCAAAAACACAGTTTTGGATCAAAAACATTAATTTTTGTAATATTCAATTCATACGTCCATTATTTTGTTTGGCTTGTTTATACAATCACTAAAGTTTAGTTTTGTCATTTATCTTTAGTTTTTAAAAAAATTAAAACTTAAAATCACTTTGTATCCGATGACATAAGCTCATCTGCACTGTTTCTCAAAATATAATACAAGATATTCCACTTAAGAATGTGGATCTGTGGAGTAATACATTTTAAGCTGAATCTTTTTCCCTAACAAAGTAAAGCCAGGTATGGGATCCAGCTGTAGAAACCACTTCTGACCGTTTCTTGATTTTCTTTGTCAGTTTCTTTAAGCCTGCCTCTCAGGATGTTGAGTGTAACCTGTTACTGTAAAGCAAATGATTGCATAGCCTGATTCAAGCCCAGGGGTGGACGCTGGCAAGTGAAGTAGTAGTGAAAGAAACCACCAAGTGATTGTATTTGTAAAGTGTGTGTGCTCTGTCGCCACATCCGCTGAGTGTTTTGACAAAGGGAAGAGAGATGAACACGGCTAGGGAACACCCATGAAAAGGAAGCGCGCCGCTCATAAATGCCTTGTTCATGTGTTAAGGTGTGGAGGCAGATGGGTGATCGTTTGTTCAGGCTTCTGAAACCATTGCAGTTTTAAAGTGTTTGTAGGAGCAACAAATTAACCACACCACCAACTGGCTTTCTGAAACAGAGGAGAGTTGACGGGAAGAGTCAGGCATGCAGGACTGGATGCAGCACTTCAAGAAGACACAGGGTGGGGCAGCTAGTATCCATCCAGGAGGGTGTAAATTATTAAGGTCACCATCTTTCCAGCGCCTTCATAAACACCATTTTGTTGAAAGGGGTTGTCTGGAAGCCGCTAAAATTAACAAAATAAAAGGTCAAAGAATCATACTATTGCGTAACTACACGACTTAGACTTACTCTTACTAAGCCAAACTTTCTCTGTAATCCAGGATGGTCTGTTCACATACGCTGACAGAGAAATATGTAAAGTAGCTCATGCTAAGTCATTTGAATAACAGCTTATATCCTCAAACTGACTCTCCAGTAACAAGAGGAAGGGGTTATATTTATTGCTCTAATTGTGTTAATGTAGACATAACGTTTTGGAACTTCCAGTACAACTACATGTTGGAGTGATGAGCACAAGTCGAACAATATTAGGCAATAGCTTCACTGACCAATCGACTATTTTTTTCTCCCTTAGCCTGTATGTCCCGAAATGTTTACTGCATCAGGCTAAAGGCTAAATTATAAAAGACCATGAATCCTGTAACATCATCTAGCTTCACTCTGATCAGACTTTGATAGACACAGGGACACTTGCATGCCCTGCTCCCCTTTACCAAGGGGTTAATTAGCAGCTCCCCTCCCAATTGTCCTCTGCTTGTTCACTCTCATTAGTTTAATCTGGCTGTGTCCTCCAGCTTGCCTCTCTTACCTCTATCCTCTTGTGTGCCAGAACATCTCTCTGCCTTCCCCTCTCCTTATGTCATCAGGGTGACAACTTTTGTCTACTCCAAAAAACTACTGCCAAACCCCATTTATAGCATCTTATGATTCATATCCCTGTGCACTTGGTACAGTAGCGCTTTTGTTGAGCTTTAATGGAGAGGTTCCGCTCCAGCCCTGTTGTATGTAAAAGTGAAAACATTGAGGGGTCATAGGTTTTTACTGAGTGACACATTATTGATTTGATTGCACCTATTAAGGACTTAATGTAAGATTTTATAAATTGTTGGGGTTTTTTTGTTTTGCTTTCTTGTTGACCATTATTAATGATCAGTCATTGATGTAATTAATTAGTTACATCACTAACTGAGGATATACAAATCAGGATGGTGTGAAAATGAGCTGTGCATATATTATGACTGCTGTTTGGGAGGAAGAAATAACAATGAACTCTGTGTCTGTATGGAATCAAATTACACTTCCTCTCTCCTTGTCACTGTTGCACTCGAGATGTGGGAGCTGATAGGAGTGGCTGGAAAATGTGAAGTCTGCTCCCCTCCTCCTCTTTCTCCTCCTCCCCCACCACCTAACTAAAAATAGCTGGCAGAAAGAGAAGGCAGCAAAGTCGAGGCTCTATCTGTTGCGCTGCCAGTGGTTTCTACACTCCCACCACTAGCAAAATGGGAAAAAGAGATTCCTCTGAATCACACCACTTATGCTAAAACTGATCATCACCAGCGAGGGGTTCTGCTTTTATTTTGCAGCTTTTGCATTTGAAGTACATGGTATTTGAACATTTTGAAACTGGCCTGTTCTTGAGATTTTTGGGAGGGGGGGGGGGGGGGTTTTGGTTTCATTTTGGACCACAAAGTCTGAAGAGTAAGAGCACCAAAATCTAGCTAGTTATTTCTGAACAGATGACTATCTCTTTCTTAAGCATGTGTATTTAATAGTTTCTGTTAGTGGAAAAGGTTAAAACACTGGAATGTGCCCTTATAAGTTGCATCGATCATGTGTTTCTTGTTTAACCCATTAACACCAGATGCAACACACAGGGCACCAGTGTGAACAGATCCTCTACTCCTGGAAAGTCTAAAGGGGAAAATATTAACATGGTTGTAAATTCATATCTACAATTAAAAAAATTTAACGCAAATATATAAAGTTGATGTCATTTAAATCTAACAGCTATTTGTATAATTAACATTTGTAGGTTGCATGGTCATAAAATGTACCTTCACTCAAAATGCACCAATCAGGATTTTGTGGCCACTTTCAGTGTCTGGTTTGTCTTTTAAGAATTGTAACTTTTTTCTAGATTTCATGTTCTGAGGAATCAATTACTCATACTATAAAGCAGAGAGTACATCACACTGAATGTGGAATCACTACGAACAACGTTTACTATTTTAAAATACAATTATTACAGGGTTTACATTTTAAACTCTTTAGCATCTGTAACTATTAGCACTGTTAGCATCACCATCTTTGGATTTCCTGGAGAATGCAGTTCCTTTTCTCGACCTTGAGATCTCTAATGCGCTGCCAGCATTTTGAATGGCAGAGGTTTAAAGCTCAAAAGAGTGAAACTTAGCAACTTTGCTCTTTCAGTCTTCCTGTTGTCTGGTAAAGTCTGCTTTGGGTCAAATATCCCCTTTGCCAATTCAATGAAACGTTCGCAAGGAGGGCACAAATAGACTTCCTGTATCTTGTGGCTCTGGAGTGGAAATTTACATCATCTTCCATTAGCCACAGAGTTGCCAGTGGAATGGAAGTTGTACCATTGTGAATTTGCCCTTGTCACAAGATAATCGTTTAAAATGTCATTAATAAATCTTTAATCTTCTTGGTTTTGAGGACATTTAACAATATACCATATATAGATAATTCTCCCCCTGTATTTCTGTTTTTTCTGAAATCTAGGTTTTCTAGGTTTATTCATTTCTATCTCTGTGTTAACATGGAGACAAAACTTAAAGGAAGACATGTTCTGCTTCGTAAACGAAGTGCTGGTGCTAATGATTAGGGTTACAGCAGAGTGCTGTGCTGTGTTCAGGTTTCTCCCACAGGGGAATCGGACTGAAGCACAGCTGAGCCCTGTCTCAGCAGGTCCTAACAGACAGAAGCGGCAGCTCCAGCGTATTGTTGCGCCTTACAATTCTGTGGCAGAAATTGTATCCTGTTCTTTTAAAATAGCAAATCCACCACTGTGGATTGTGAAGCTTTCCCCACATTGTATCCTGTTCAATGTGGGGAAGGCACTTATTTTTCATATCCAAAAAAAGTTGATTGCAATAGGACCAAATCGGCAAAGGACACTAAAGGCACCAAAGATTGTTTTCAGTGAGACCCGGTGACTCTTGGATAATGTGTTCAAAAGTGGGGAAATGTTTGATTTTCTGACCAACAGTAAAGTCAGAAAGTGACCAGACCCAGTCACCAGACCAATCACCATACTATTTGCCAACTTTACTTATAAATGCAACTGCTTTTATAAACACACCTTAAATTTGGTGCTTTACTGGCTTTTGGGCCCACAAAAGGTGAAAACTGTCCTATTGTAGTAAGAAGTTGTGAATCTCAAGTCTCATCTCAGACAGATGTGCGTGCCAGTCATGACTGATTCACAACAGTGGTAGTGAAACACAGTTGACCTTCATGTTAGGAATATTCTGAATATCAAACATTTTTTAGTTCTGGTTATTGTTTTGGGTAAATTTTCCTCATTTAGTTTAAACTAAAAGTCCAATGCTTTCACAGCAGAAGTGTGCTTAGAAGTATTTCTAAACTTTCTCAACCAGGAAAATAAAGTCTAGTATTTTAAATATAACTGTATGCTCAGTATGAGTTCTGTTTTTTTGTTGGCATAAACATCACTTTTCTTTTACCCATTATCCTTAGGGTCATTTGTTGAGAAGATGAGAATACTACAGCAATATTATCATGAGACGTTTTCATCGTGAAGATTAGGAGGCTAAGGCACCTTGCTTAGATAGACCCATTTAGAAGCATTGTCCAATCAGGTGACAGATAAAGTCTCAGGCGCATGTAGGATAAGGTGTTCATTCAGAACGTCTCATCAGCCTTCAGGACAAGGGACATAAATCCAAACCGAGACACAGCGAGGTAAGGTTATAACAGTTATTGCTGTAGATGGATTGAGTTGGGCAGATAGTTATTCCATTTGACTCTAGTTAGTTGTATATACTTTTAAAATTAATTTATGTGCAACGTTTTGTATACAGTAACTGAAAATAATTGAAAAAGGGCAAGGTATATAAATGTCTTTTTTTTTTCTCTTTTCCTAAGTTGAGCAACTTGACTGAGTTGGTGCAACTAAAGATCCCATTAGAAATGTCATTTCCTGTTTTTATGCCCTGCAATACTAGCAACTTCTTGCATTTAACTTATTTTCTAACAAGGCCTCAAAAGCATATGGTGACTTTTTGTAAATTTTCTGTTATCCGTTCATTTTGAACGGCCAGTGAAAGTATCGTTGCTAAGAGGGTGAACCAGAGGATTGGGGTCAGCGGAATGGCCACTGCTTTTAGGATCATCAGCAGGTTTTGTCTTAACCGGATTTGGCTGGAGAAGCTGAATCAACTGTGTCCCAGGATTACAGGAATGACATTGGAGGGCAGTTGAGAGCCCACAGGCCAGAGCGTTGACGCCTTTCACCTGCTGCTACAGAGGTGCAGGGAAACCCTGGTGGTCTCCTCTCTGCTTTTTTTTTTGTTTGTTTTTTTTTTTTTTTAATATCTGGACACAAAAATCCTTAATTTTAGCAAATTAGGGGCATGTTTAGGCCCTCTATCCGAGAGTTGGGGGCTAGGATTAATGGACATTTTTTTACACCTTTTTTTCTCCCCCTCTCTCTCCCAGTCCCCTTTGGCATTCAAGGACTTGTAATGGCCACTCAATTGTTCCAAGTCGTTTGCCTCTGTTTGGGTGAAGAACGAACAAATTCAACATCCTCCTCAAATTTGTTATCCCAAGTAGCTGCCTTGTGCTTGTTGCTAGGTTACGGCTTCAAGCTGGCAAGGACAAGTCTTGAGCTGTCTCAAAAGTGATCCGCATCCACTTTGTCTGAGCCACACAGAAAGGATAGAAGAGAAACTGCATTTTGTTGACCTTACTGTGTCCATAAATTCGTGGCATTAGAGGAAAAAAAAAATCACATTTCTACCAATTACTAAAAGGGGGAACTAACCAGTGTCATTAAAATGCAATCTCCATGTGTTCATAGAGCTGAAAAGGACGCACTTGTATTAATGTTAGGCTTGTCGTTGTCTTCTTTAGATTGGTAAGAGTCTAGGCGGCGGAGAGAAGCACACCATTAGCAGAGGAAAATGAGTGAACTGGATCAGCTACGCCAGGAGGCTGAGCAGCTCAAGAACCAGATCAGAGTAAGTCCCAGTTTTTTCCATCTTGTTTAGTTTTACTGAGGTTCCAAATCCAGACTCACCACAGCTTTTGAACTTTCTACTTGTGCTGCTACTAATCGCTTTGTAGATTGAAGATTAAATCTGTTACTCACATATATAGGGCTGCAACTAACAATTCTTAGTAACTGATTAATCTATCAATTATTCTGACGATGAATCGGTTAATCAGATTTTTCTTTTGAAAATCAATTAACCACTAGAAATACATTAAAATATACAAATAGATGGTTCAATTCCTTTATAAACAAGAAAATCAACATTGTATTACCTAAAATGCAATAGAATGTCGTTCCTTTAGTATATGCTAGATCATTTGTTGCAAATAAGGCATCTGCAGCTAAAAATACTCATCTGTTGGTTGACCAATTAATAATTGGATGCAAAAGGTTATTAATAGGAGATTGTGTTGCAGAAGTAGAACTAGGTGAAGCTAAAACTGCCACCTGAGTTTTGGCTAGAAAATATTTCCGAATAAATATTTTCTTAAATTAAAATGAATATATTTTTTGTACAGTTTTGGCTTAATTATTCCTGTGAATGTGTTCTCACAGCAAATGGCTTTTTTTGTTTGTTTACTCTAGTTAAAGTAGTTGACGATTACTTGAATAATCAATTCTTCATGATTAATCGTTTCAGCCCTACTCTAATAAAAATGACACTCATTTTTCACATTGCTTTTCCATATTATTACTCTTATTTGCAAGTCAAACCTATTTCTTTTGTGCTTGATTATAACCGAGTCTTTTTTCTTTTTTTTTTTTTTTACAGGATGCCAGGAAAGCGTGTGCAGATGCTACCCTGTCTCAGGTAAGAAATATCACTCGTAATCAGTAACTGGCTTTCATTTTGTTTTCGATGGTGTTCACTCTGGCCACATAAGTACACATTTTGAGGGTCGTCCTTTCTGTCTCACTTTCATCCTGCTTAGATCACAGCAAACATTGACCCCGTTGGCCGAATTCAGATGCGGACTAGACGGACGCTGAGGGGACATTTGGCTAAGATCTATGCCATGCACTGGGGGACTGATTCAAGGTAAATTCATTCAGTTGCGTGTGTGTTTTTTTTTTTCTCACCAATCCTGTCTTCCTGGTCTGATTCCAGGAAACAAATGTGAAATGGTTTATTTTTGCGAGTTGCTTCCTTCTCCATGTGAAATGAGTTCACCATGACGTCCTTCAGTCCATTATCTTCAGTTTTACTATTCGTTTTTGATCGATTATTACAATAAGCATTCTTGTCTGTGTAAACTGAAAATAGTAAAACATTTGTTGCTGTGAGAGCTGATTGAACATGTGCTGGAAGCTCGAGTCTGTGCTGTTTTGCGTCTTGGTGTGTCATGTTTGTGTGCACTGGGATGTGGCATGAGGGTAGGGAAAATACTCAAAATGGAGTCAACCTTTGTGGAAGCTGGTGTTGAGTTTGATCACCAAAGGTCTTCCCTTAGACTTTTACTCTTTTCAGCCAGCAATGTATTTATTGGGGTTGTTTGAATCAACATGGTCACCTCAACATTTGTCTAGTCACGACAAAGAGAAACTACGGCCTTCAGCTAAAGTAGAGTGGTTATAAGATTAGTAAACACAGAAAACAAAGACACTGTTTACACTTTTAAAAAAAAATATAAAGAGTGATAGATTTTTAACAATCTGAAAAAGTCCCACTCTTCTACACAAAATGTTTCTCACTATTCAAATCAGTGAGACATTAAGTTTTATGATGCTATATTTCTCTAAATTCATGTAGATTTTTCATAGGACATGAAAACATCTACATAAGCAGTTTCGAATCCTCAAAGCATATCTTTGACAAATTATCACTGCAAAATCAATCTTATATTATATCAATATTATATCTTACATTATATGCCTAAATGTTATTTCATAGTCATCTGTGAAAATAATAAAGGGAAACCTTAAAAAGAAAGTAAGCCCATTTAAGTCATATTTTGCCTGATTGTTCTACCTTTTTATAATTCATCCTACACAACACTAGGATATTTTTAACCTGATCCAATCTTTAACCACAATATTTATTTTTAAAATGAGAATTTGGTGGATATAACTCATAGATGCTCTTATCCCCGAAAGTCTCCACCTCGTCTTCCCTTGAGGGATCAGTGCCCCAAAGCGTTGAATCATTGTCTCTCAGCTGACGCTCTGACTCCTGCGTTACACAGTCTGATCCAAACTGGACATATTTTATTCCTCTCAGTATACCAAAAGCTCCTTTGTTTCTCTTGCATATAATGTGAACAATACTTTTAGCTCATGTCCAGAACAGATTAATCATAGTAAAGTCGGGCTTATGTTGCACTTTGAGCAGAATTGTCTTCATTTGAACTCATTACTGTCAGTACTGTAGTTAAGACTGGCACGGTCCCTGCAGCCCTTGCTTTGTTCAGAGCTCCTCCTGTACCAAAGTGCTTTGGGACCGTCGCTGTGGTTACTCTTGTTGGATTCACCCAGATACCAAATGACATCCACAGAGGGGACCTGAGAGGGCTCTGTAGATTAAGGTTGTTTTGAAATGGTCCTCATAATGAAAACATTACTGAGTGGTGTTCTAAATAAATATATTTTGTGAGAAAATAGTCGATTTCTTAATAAAATTTGCTGTTTTCATTCTTAAAAAGTGCAGCTTATTAAAATATTTAGGATATTTAAGATGTTCATGTCCCTCTTTGCTCTAGTCATTTTTTGTCTGCAGGTTCGTAGCAAAAGATTTAAAAAGTAATTATTTAAAAAAGAAAATTCTGTCTGTCTTTCTGAAGGCTTTTGGTCAGCGCCTCCCAGGATGGCAAACTCATTATTTGGGACAGCTACACCACGAACAAGGTAAAAACCTCAGTCGTGTTGCAATTCTGATTACTTTATTTGTGAATAATCATCTCAAAATATTCTCAAATAGAAAAGGTTTACAGTCTAACTGTTGTCGGTTACAAGCAGCTAATTAGACGTAGTTCCTAAACAAAGTAAATTAAAGACTTTATTTAAAGAAATAAAAGAAGTCAGGTGAGCATTCCTGTCTGAAGAAATTAGCAGTTTTTGTTTTCAGCAAATTAAAAAAAAAGAATCGTATGTCAAAAATATTAACATGAGAAAAACTTTAAATCATAAGTTTTAATCATTTTAAAAGTTTTTAAAAATATCCTTTAGGGTATTTTTTAGACCAATGCTATAAATTGAAAGTGGAGTATTGAATGAAGGGATTTTAATCGGGGATAAAATGTTTGTTTGCTAAGGTTAAATATTTTCTACCTCTTCATCAAAGCACATGCTATGGAAAAACCTCCAAAATATGAACTAACTTCCACATTTCGAAGGAATGTTATTTAAATTGACAAAGTACTATGCATATTGTGTTTGTAGGTGCCAATGAAGTGTTTTGTATGGAGGGCTTTGCGCCCTTGAAAGGTTAATTTTGCAGACTGAATTCTCTCTCACTCTTCCATCTGTCGCTGCAAACTATCTAATATTAAATCGTTCTGCTCTCCTCCAGGTCCATGCCATCCCGCTGCGCTCCTCCTGGGTGATGACGTGCGCTTATGCCCCTTCTGGGAACTACGTTGCCTGTGGTGGCCTGGACAACATCTGCTCCATCTACAACCTGAAGACCCGTGAAGGAAATGTGCGCGTCAGCCGTGAGCTGGCCGGACACACAGGTAGGTGGGACTTTTGGGTTACCTCGATTCTGGTTTGTCCATCGGTTTGTTGACAATTTTGGTGAGTCACTCAGATTTGTCGAGAAAGTATATGTTAAAAAGAAACACAGGTATGTTTAAGTCATGATTCTTGTCATGTTGGTTTTCCAAATGATATAAAAACTCAGTCCACTTGAAGTCAGAGGTTCTAAAGCCTTAAAAAAATATAAAAAAGAAACTTATCACTGATATTATTGAGCAAAATGATTATTCGTAAGTATTCAACAACTATTGAAACAATATTTAACTCCATATTGCAGATTTATATGTTTTGGGTTTTAATTAACTGATATTCTGCTTTCAAATTTTTATGTGCATTATCATGTCAATAGCAAGTTGCTTGGTCTTGTTCCTCTAGTTACTGTGAATTAACATTAGGATAAAAACTTCATGACTTCATTTTGTCTAAACAAGTCAGTGATTGCTGAATTTCCAGGAGCTTAACATTTGACACCGCTTTGGTGCAAGACTGAATACATCAAACAGTAGTCAGTTTTGTCTCACAGGACTTTATATTACTTACAAGTTTCTTCCTTCTCGTATAGTGAAATTTAAGGTTTGAAAGTTCCTACCCAGTCTTAACAGATCTAAAAATTCCATTCATTTTCCAAGTATGGAACAAAGCTAAGCAGAGTAAATTAAATCATTTAAGCTTCTTTCCCATTTCTACTGCCTATAAAATCAAAATCAAAGTGTTTGAAAAGTGAGGGAAATTTTACTTTTTTCCACTTGTCATTGAACAATCTGCAATCTGCCTCATTAATCTTGAGTTTCAATCCAACTCATTGAGTTACTGACAGCACCAGGAAATGAAACCTCAAAAATCAGAACTCGCTGCCTTCTGTGGACTTTACTATTTTAAACTGGTGGTTCTTCAACAGGGCCTAGTTTAGATTCCAGACAAAGCTCTGAGAAATTTCCTTAAAACTTGCAAACAAAAGTAAATGAAAAATAACAAAATATGCCTTAAAGAATCTGTATTTATTATTGCAAAATAGAGTCTAGTTTAGGTTAAAATATCCAACACTGCCAAATCAGAAGCCAGCTCCAGCATGTTGAAGAAGCATGCAGATAAAACCCAATGTTCTGTACTTGAAAATCAAGTCTACAGAAGTAAAGAATCTGTTGGAACCTCGTTTTTTTATCATCATTCTAAGCATTGTGATCACTGCGCCTAAAAGGTGTCGGTCCGATCTTTTTCATATGGGTTGGTGGTTAAACCTCGTATCATCGCAGACAAATGAAAGTGTTGTGAGCACTTAAGCAAGGAGCATTCATCTGATCAGTGTCACATGACGCAGGAAGTGTGTCAGCACTTTAGTTCCAGTTCCTTCACTACAGGGAGGGGTGAATGCACTCTACCAGCTAGTATTGGATGAATTATGGAAGCAAGTCATGAACCAGGAGATGCCCCAGAGTGTTTTTTTGTTTGTTTTGTGGAGAATTAGTCGATTCATCTCACCTCCCTCCCACATGCAGCTCACATAGCCTCCTCTGTGGGTGTGATGACCATTTGAAGTCAGGTCCCTTCTTCTGCACAAAGAAAAATAATATGCAGTCCTTATGACTTATAAATTGAGAATACATGTTACATCGGTTAATCTGCGGGTTTGATTTTGTTCAGGTTACTTGTCCTGCTGTCGCTTCCTGGATGACAACCAGATTGTCACGAGCTCTGGAGACACCACCTGGTGAGTTGGCATATTGCAGCAACTACATTTCTGGACAAAATCAGTGTAAATGCAAACCTTAAGTTATGTTTCATCACTATTTGAACATTGTAAATCACTTACTCTTCCTTTAGTGTCAATCTGCGGTTGGGCGGTACATTTATTTTCTTAATAAATCACATTTTTGCTTTTGGAGATTTAATTATTTGGATATTGTAGTTTTTTTTTCACCAATGTATTCCTTGGGTTTTCATAGTTGAGTGATGGAAAACTACCATCTTGTTTGACCTGATCCTGTTAGTATCCAATCACCGAAATCAGTTTGGTCCAAATTCAGAATGCAGTTGTGTTCACATCTGGGTCCAACTAGATATAGTTACATTAGCTGCAAATTGTAATACAATACAGCCAAGTCACATTCAATGGTAACTGGTGAAAGCATTCTTTAGATGACTATCGACAATAATACTTTAAACATATGCATTAGATTTGGATTTCATAAAATTCAGTCACTTCCCAAATATTGGGTTTGTTTTGGTTAAAAAAAAAAAACAGTTTATATGCAATCATTGCTAATTTCTTATTTTGAAGAGAACTTGTTTTGAAAGTATTTTTACGCTGTTTTTTTTTTTTTTCTTCTTTTTTGCAGTGCTCTGTGGGACATTGAAACTGGTCAGCAGACCACTACGTTTGCTGGTCACACCGGTGATGTGATGAGCCTCTCGCTGTCGCCGGACAGCAGACTGTTTGTGTCTGGAGCCTGTGATGCCTCAGCCAAGCTCTGGGACATCAGAGAAGGAATGTGCCGACAGACCTTCACTGGCCACGAGTCAGACATCAATGCCATCTGTGTACGAAAAACACACACAAACCTCACATATACAGATCTGACCAGGGTTACCTATATGTCAGCGCCCTTTTATTTGGACTGAAAAGCTAGTTTGCTTGTCAGAGCGTGCAGTGATGATTGGATTGTTACGTACCATATGGGCGTCATTTCCTATCTGCCAGTAGACTCTTATTTTGACCATAAAAGTAATGTTTTGGTTTTTTTTTCTTTCTCATAGTTTACCGTTGGGGAATGTAGTTATTTTGACACTAATAATATCTACTAGCAGGTGTTTGTTTCGATCACAGAAAATTATGTGAAACCTATTATAGACGACAGAAAATCTCATCTGTAGATTATGTTAAACATAAATTGCTGATTAAAATGTTTCTCTTTTTAATTTGCCATTTGAAAATGATTTGCGCCACACTGTCAGAATTTGCCTTTTGGTGGGATACGTTTTCATCTCCTGTTAAATGCAGTGTAAATGCATGGGGGGTAATAATGGCCCCAGAAAGCTACCCCGGTTCCTGGAAGAGGTTGCTGTTGTGAAAACATGCCTTCTCATCATCTCCATAGCTTTCAGAAAATACTTGACTAGCGAGAAAAACTAATTTTTGTTCATGTTTTTTAGTTTATGGGTGCAGAATTAAAAACAAGGAGACAAATTGAAGCAACATGTCCTGCTGTGCATTGGAGTAACCTGGGGAAAAATGGCTCCTTTAAAAATAATTACATTAAGTTTATTCTGCATATTGGATGATTAAAATAAACTGTACTCCCTGAGTATAGTTTATGTCATAAATATCAACAAAAGATTATCTGCAGAGAAATAAACGTGAAAAATATATTTTTATTTTATTTTACAAAGGGATACGAATACTTAGTTTCCTTTCCTTTTGCAGTTCTTCCCCAATGGCAACGCCTTTGCCACGGGCTCAGACGACGCTACCTGCCGGCTGTTTGACCTGCGTGCCGACCAGGAGCTGATGGTTTACTCACATGACAACATCATCTGCGGCATCACCTCCGTAGCATTCTCCAAGAGTGGCCGCTTGCTGCTGGCTGGCTACGACGACTTCAACTGCAACGTCTGGGACACTTTGAAGGGCGACCGCGCAGGTGAGCCATGCTGGAAAAGATGCTCTGAACTGAAACGATGCGCGGCGGCAGAACTCGACCTCCACCGCCTCTGGAAGGTCCTAAAACCACCCAGACTTAACTTTACGACTCCAGATGTCATAAATGCACCGAGATATTCTGTAGTTGATCTTGGAAAAATATCAAGTTGTTTTTAATCAGCATTTTTTTTTTATTACATTTTGTGACTTCCAAAGCGTGTTTGTTTTTTAACATTCTAGCCATTATTACTTTGGTTCTTGACTTGAGGTCTAAGATGCACTTTAATTCAAAAGGTAATTTCACTACCTGTTTGGTCAGATAACATTTAGATTGAACTTGACCTGTGGTTGTTCAACTGTTACATTTTGCTTTGAGTTCAGTAGTAAATTTTCATCAGTGCTTTTTAGTAGTGTACATTCTATTCCTTATTTAACACGTTCAAAAGTTAGAGATTTCAAATAAAGTTGAGCACTAGGTTATAGGCCCAGTATCTATTTTGGAGCTTTCAGGCTCCAAAGACTGAAAGCTAATTTTTGCAGTGAGCCATTTGATCATTGGTGGAACTGGACTCAAACACTACTCCATTCAAGGAGGTTATAGGTTAATATCTTAGACTGAAATATTGTAAAACCGCCAAGAGAAACGCCTAAAAGTTTTAGTCTGAGTAATGAAAAATGTTAAGAAATTCTGGTGAAATCTGACAAACGTGAGCAGGAAATTTACAGATTAGTTGGTGAAGACATTTCCATAAAACTTTCCTCATCCCGCTCCATGCAGCCTGTTTTAGAAAATGCCAGTGGTTTGTCATGATGGGAATACCTTAGCTTTCCACTGTTATATCTGGAAAGTCTCACAGCTCATTGTTCAGCCACTTGTCAGCATGTCCAAACAAAGCTATGAAGTGCTATTCAGAGAGAAAAATGGCTCCGCCAGCCTTTTATAGGCACTGACTGTCCCATTATTAAAACACAGCCAGTGTCAGACGCCCCCGAGGGTGAGCTGCCCGGCTTCATGGCTGCAGTTTAAGATGACCAGGTGGAAATTTAAGGATCAATCCTTTATTTAGCGTGTTAGAGGTACAGATTCATGTAGGTGTTTAGCTGTTCTCCTTTTGAAATACAACAGATACTCCTAACATAATCACAGGTTGCTGCGTGACGGCTGCGTACTTACGGGAAAAACTTGCATCATTTGTGTGTTTATCAGAAGCAGAGGGTTTTTACCTCTGAGCAATATTGTAGTTAAGGCTGCTTGTGATGTCAGAATAAAAGTTTTTGGTACAAATCAAAAAGGAGACATAAAACATTAGCATTTTTCTTTAGTAAAATGTAGGTTTTTAAGAGTTTAGGCTTGTTCCTTATCACATAAACATCACATAGGCCTTCCAGAACTGAAATGGATCGAATGCAGTAAACCGTCTAGACCCTTGTTTTTTTTTGTTTTTTGTTTTTTTTATCAAGTCTTATAGTTTATCTTTGTATTTCTTTAGGCTAAAAGTCCATCCTTATTTCATATTTAGGTTCTTTTCAGTTGTGTTGTAATAAGTGTCACACACTTGTTTGGTCCAGCATTTACAACACAGTTGTTTTGTAAGCAGCCTTTATTCAACGGAAGTCCTTCAATATGACAAACCTTTTACACAACATATGGAAATGAGTCTGAGCAATCATTTACTGGATTCAGCTGAATTTCATGTAAACATATGGGAGTGCGTGCTGCCTGCTAACTTGCATACAGCAAACTAAATAGTTATCTTTAGTAGGCGAGGCATGTTTTTTTTTTTTCCCCCCAAACATATTTAGTTATTCAAGAAATAAAATGTTTTGTATTTTATGTGGCATGATTTATACATTTTGACTGTAAATGTTTTAAAGGAGTTAAATTGCATATGTTCCTATTTCAGTCTTTGTATAAATTTATTTTTCGGTTGTAACAACAAGAATAACCAGCTTGAGCATTGAAATGTGGATATTCGCTGCACTGAAAGATATCTATCTTCAAATCCAAGCATTTTTCCGTCTGCTGGTTGGTGAAGAAATATAAATAACTGACTTCATCTCTAATTATTATTAATGCACCTGTACTTGAACTTGTCTGCATTTTTTGGTCTTATATTTAAAAAAATCAATTTCACTAATCGACTGAAACGATTTACTTCTGCAGTCCTACATTTTTTTCTTTTTTGTTTCCTCATTTATGCCAATAATTTGTTGTTTGGTTTAGAACAGGAAGTCTGAGTCGAACAATGCAGCTGGTTTTACTTGGAGTCCTTAGATCAGATTTTCAGTGTCAAAACTTCCACTGTTTGGTTTTTAATATCATTGTAACTGTATAGGATTAACATTATTATTAGTAGTAGTAGTGTGGGTTGGATGTTTTGAGTGCAAAGAAGGTTTGCAGAACATGGGGAAAGTGTTGTTTATCATTAAAAATGATTCTCAGCATGATTTTTTTTTTCTCCAATTTCATGTTGTTACTGGATTCTGAACCCAGAATCTGGATCTGATTCTGCTCTCTGATTTCTAACCTTTAGCCTTTTAACATTTTTACATGCTTTCTAGATTTAGAAAGGGTGTTTGCCTCATGTTTTAGTAAAATCTTGTGTTTTCTCTGTCTGAAGGTGTCCTGGCCGGTCATGACAACCGGGTGAGCTGCTTGGGTGTGACCGACGACGGCATGGCAGTGGCGACAGGGTCCTGGGACAGCTTCCTCAAGATCTGGAACTAGAGTCTGCAGGTGAGTTCACTGCTCTCTCTGAATTCATCAAATGAAATCATATATAGAGTGCCAGTCAGAAGGTCAGCATCTGAATTTCATCTTAGTTTTGGGCTTTTGATGATGCATTTGAATCTTTTGTTGTCTTACTGTACGGCGACGTGATTGATGTGTTTGAGATTATTGTCCCAGTTAAATCCAGCTTTTAAAAATCTGGCTGTTCAGTTGGTAATAATTAAGTGATGGTCCCAGTTTTTTCACCCTCTTTGTGCAGTGAAACAAAGCAGGCCGCCACCACCACCATGCTTAACAGTTGTTGAAGTCGTAGATTTTCAAACCTCACTTTAACGCCAAATACTTGAAACAAAAAACTAACTTACAACTAACTTTTCAGTAAGATATCAGCGCTTGTTTCAAGTCAATGATTCCTTATTATTTTTTCATCAACATTGAGGAATCATTGACTTAAAACAAGCCTGTTAGTTTAGTGTTATTTCTAGTGTACAAATCAGACTAAAGATAAGATTTTGTTCTTACAGTGTAGCAGTTGTGTGTATATTGAAATTCTTTATTTAAGATTCACTATTGTTTGTTGGAAAAATGTTACAAAAGCATAAAATCTCGGTTAATCAGCTTAACCCTTCAGCATAAATTTCTGAAGGGTATTTGCTGCCTTCTGGATGTTGGGAGTGAAAGTGCAACATGTTGGACAATCTTCCCATCTTGTAATTTTCATTTACGATTTGTGAAAATTGATAATTATACAAGCTTAATAATGAAATGTTTGTGCAATAAAAACAATTCTGATCTATTTGATCATTTTAACTTTGTCCATGTGTGTAATAATGTTTGTAACCCGTTCCTTCTTGTCTTTTTCTCCAGATGGCATCCGGACTCCAAAGTCGAGTGCAAGACCATTCCAACATCACAATGTTCATTTTTATTGCATATCCAATCTTTTTTGAAAAACAAAAAACGAAAAAAAACAAGACAAAACACCATAATACTGACTCCAAACACCCCCCAAAAACTATCAAGGGCAAAAATTCTCTCCTTCTCTCTCCTTCTCATTTAAAAGAGCACAATTGTCTGTCACACATTCAGCTTAAGAAAAAAGAAAAAAGAAAAAGGAAAAAGAAAGAAAGAAAACCCCCCACACCCACCACCCCCCAAAAAAAATAAAAGCTCGAGGAATTTAGTGATTTCAAAGTGGGCTGCTGGGGAACAATATCTCCCAACAAGTATGGTAGTAAATGAAAAATCCGGAAAACCCCGTCCACTGCTCCACCACACGGCAAGCGTGTCCTGCATCCTCATTATGCACAGGTCTGAGTGAAGGTTATTACGTGACAGTGATCTAACTCTTCATAGCGGTTTTTTTTTTGTTGTTTTTTTTTTTTTTTTTGCCCTTTTTTTGTTTTTTTTCCTTCGTTCCTTATTATTATTTTTTTT